>NW_017144747.1:244681-279283 GCF_001652005.2 Ceratina calcarata
GAAGAAATTGAAGGGGTACCCCTTGGAAAAATCTCGGAAAAATCGAAAATTTTTTTTTGTTGATTATTATTAGCAATGTTCTTCCGACGTCTGATTTCTTTTTAAGAAATGCGTTTCTAAATTGCATAAACCTTTGGGATTGACTGTATAGCCGATACATCCTTACGTATCAATAATATTTTTCTTCGATGTGCGATTCTAAAATTGCGACCACTTCGTTGTGAAAATTTTCCCAAGCGGTACACCTCATGAAAATCTGATTATCAATTCTCCTATCGATAGACCTCCGTTAATAAAGGAGGAAGGTGGGGTCGTCGAAAGGTGGGTCGAGCGTGTAAGAGCGCATCGAGCCAAGTTCCATTGCGCTTCCACGTCTAAAAATATCGTTCAGTCACGTAGACTCGAATGTCTCGTGTTGCGGTTGTAAAGGCCACCACTCCACGATGTTACGTCGAGCAGGGTCAGTTCTCTCTCTTTCTCTTTTTCTGTGTATCGTCCTCCCTCTCTTCGCCCTCCCCCCTGGCCACCGCGGGCTGATAATTCAACCGCCTGTTTCTTGTACTCCTGCAGGTATTTTTAGAGCAGCGATTTCGATTGTAACTCGGGGGCCACATGGCCGTCTGCGATGCGTTTCAGATTTAGCGATAATTGGGACCGAGGAATCTCGAGTGCTTTCATCATCTCGAGTTCCACGATTCTGTAACGATTCCCCGCCTCGTATGCACAGGCATTCGTTTCTGTTAGCTTATAATTATAATTAGACTATGAGAATAATTATAATTACATGTTTATCAATTTTAATATTAATTTACATGATTGAATGTAAATAGAAATTTATTTTATAGATACACATTTTGCTGTCGATATTCTGCATATTTATTTATTATAGGAATTATTTATATGCTACGCATTCGACGTTTCTAATGATAAAATACGAGCTAGCGAATTCGGGGAAGAAAAAAGGACGAAGAGATCGGCATCGACTTGGTAGTTGCGGTAGAACGTGGTTCCGAGCAGCGGGAAGGAATATCGAACGCGGCGAGGAGCAGCAGACGGTCGCGGGAGAAAAGAGTTGGCGGGTAAAAACACGCGGAGAACGGCGAACAGGAGAGACGAGGAAGAATCAAACAATACGTAGAACGTAGTAGTGAGCAGACCGGGTTCCCTCCGAGCGAGAAGAGGACCGGGAGCCGTTCGACGAGGACGTACGATGGAATAAACAAGGCAGGAACGGGCGAGAGAAAGAAAATAACAGCTAGGACAGAGAGAGACGGAGTAGGAATAGTTAAACGTACGGGTGAACGCCGGGTCGGGAGCGAGTGAGGTCGCCGTGGAGAGAGGGGCAGAGATACTACGAGTCCCCACGAGTTCTATAGTAAATCGACTATAGTACTATGAGTCAGTCACACCCACAAGCCGGTTATGGGTTCAAGACCCTCGTTGCGCGCCTCGTACACGCGCGCGAGCGCGAGGTCACGCGTGCAAATAACGCGAGACCAGGATCTATTGGCCTTGCCACCGAGATCATCCTCAGAGATCCGAGGATCCGATGATTAAACCTCGGACCGTAGCGATTTTTGCAATACCTTTTTCCAGTTAAATACACAAAATCTAATAAACAGTTGTTGGATGATTAATTGTAATTATGAAGCAAGCAGATTTAATTAATTAATACCGCGTGATATTTCACAAGTTTTCTAGCTACATCGCGACCTGGGTTACATATTAAATATACATGTGTTACACACGCGTTACAGATTCTGTATTATACGTGTACGTACATGGTACAAGTATATAAGTACTAATATTTCAATCTGAATGTATATGAAGATTAATTATAAGAGTTGAAATGCTAAGAATCGACGTGTTTGTTTCAGTCAGGTGAATGTTGGATACGGAGAGCAGACACGGTACTGGGCTGGTTCAGGGACCGTCGAGGGACCCTTGGCTCACGATGGATTACTACCTCGGCACGGACAGCCTGTCGCTGCAGGAGATGCTCGACGTCGACATCAAATGTGAGATCGAGGGCGTGATCGGTGGCCACACCGAGCTCGGTTTCAACATCGCGGACATGTCCGGGTTGGAGATGGACGACGATCCGATTGGGTGCCAGAACGATCTCAACGGATGGTTTGGCTCGACCAGTCTGTTGAACGGGAACAGCAACAGCTCGAACAGGTGTCTAATTCGTTTTGTCGAGCCTCGCCAGGGTGGCAAAGGACCATTCGGTAAAGGACTGGTATTGGTTTTAGCAACTTCAACCTCGATCTCAGCGGTAGCGACGTGGCGTCCATTATGGTGAACCCGAACTCGGTGATGCCTCACATCGCGGCTCGGAGCCCGACGCCGAACAACGTGAACGCCAACGCCACCAGGAGGCATTTCTCGTTCTCGAAGAAGGAGGTGAGGGAGGAGAGGATAGACGTCGAGGCTGAAGAGCCCGAGAACGAGGGTAGCTGTTACACGGAGAACGAGAACGAGAACGAGCAGGAGAACGAAGCGGAGAACGACACCGAGATCGACCAGTACGAGAACGACATCACGGAAACGGAAGAGGATTCCGAGGACGAGCCGGAGATGCCGAAGGCGGTGACGCCGCCGAAACCGAGGACGATCACGATATCCGCGGCCAAGACCACCTCGCCTCAGTTCGCGAAGGCACAGGCCACACCCAAGCTGAACGGTATACAGGGAATCAGGGTGCAGAACTTCAAAGTGCTGCAGAGCCCGCAAACGGCGCAGCACGTGCGGAAGCAGATCTACAACAACAACGTGCACGTCGGTCCAGGTGCCACGGCCGTCGCCGCTATCAAAAGAGAGAAGGAATTCGATCTTTCCGACTACGACGATAAAGCATATCCTAAACCGGCTTACTCGTACTCCTGTCTGATCGCAATGGCGTTGAAGAACAGCCAGACCGGCTCGCTGCCCGTATCCGAGATCTATAATTTCATGTGGTACGGATTTTTTTATTAATCAACATTTCTAGAGAATTGAATGTACGGCAATCATTGCCTGTGACAACGAAAACATTTGTCAAAATGATTTTTACATAAGAGAAAGATCGATTCGAATTTTTACGAGGGGAAATTGTTCAATTTTTGCGGGACGGGGATGAACCGGTTGAATTAACATTTTTTTTTTATTTGTAACGTACAATGGGCTCGCGTTTGACGAACGGCGCGTCGTATTTTCGAGCATTTGGCACGGATAAGGGCTGGCCGAAACCCCTCCGGTACTTTAGAGGGGACAAAGTATTGTCCTCCCCCCTTTATTCCCTGGTTGCGCAAGGGGGAAGCTGCCATTTTGTATGGGGCCCTTGGAACACCAGGTGCGTGCCACACGGGGTACAGTCCCCATAGAAAATGCGGGGCTCGCTTTTTTGTTTAACTAGTTCCCCCCTCGGTTCACGATTGTTGTGCTAATGCTTTAAAATCAGCATTCTCATTCGTTCTTGTAACAGAATATTTTATCCGAAGGGCTCGATACAACGTAGACAGTATTTTATAAAATCTATAATGAATCGTTGACACGATATGATCGAAAATTCTTTGATTTATTCTATTTTTATATTATATATTTTTCAGCGAACACTTCCCGTACTTCAAAACCGCGCCGAACGGTTGGAAGAACTCTGTGAGGCATAACTTGTCGTTGAACAAATGCTTCGAAAAGATAGAGAAGCCAGCCGGGAACGGTAACCAGAGGAAGGGTTGCCTCTGGGCTATCAATCCAGCGAAGGTGGCCAAGATGGACGAGGAGGTACAGAAATGGTCGAGGAAGGACCCGCTGGCGATTAAGAAAGCGATGATATGCCCGGACCACTTGGAACTGCTCGAGAGAGGCGAGATGAAGTACGCCGGAAGCGGTGACGCGTCCGAAGAGACGGAGAGCTCGGGCGACGAGGCCGTCGAGGAGAGCGCCGTGTACGAGGAATCGATTCACGGGCACATAGCCGCGAATTCTGTTACCGACAGCTACGATGAGAGCAGCCAAGATTGCGACGTCGACGTGAACGAGCATCTGTACGAAGAGGTGGACGTCGACAACGAGGACAACAAGGAATCGCTGCACATGCAGTTGAACATTTCGAAGCAGGAGTCGTTCGTGGATTACGAGTCGATCAGTCCTGGGACGAAGAGGCAAAAGACGTTGTCTGGTGCGATACAGGGAAACTACGTTTACCAACCGGTCACCACGTCGCGAAGAAAAACGCCGCTGTTTCTCAGAGCCGGACCCGGGAACGGCTCCTTCCTTAAGATCGATTAAATAACCAGTAGGTTTACAGGAAATTCCTAATTTTACATGTATCTATAAGTTCAGATAAGTACGTCGAAAATATTTGACGCATCGAAGATATTCCTCTCGATCTCTTGTATTCCTCAATGTTCGCCTGTCCACGTCGTTTTCGTTTACCTGCATCTACAGGTAACTGGGAACGGACCGTTGTACAGGAGAACAGGGTGTAAATGTATCTCTAAGAACTTGCGTACCGATGGAAAAGCGACCACAGGAATTATCGAGAAGCCTGAAGAATTTATTTTATAAGTCACGCTTTTTTCTATTTTTCTACGAGCACACGATTGAACTCGCAGCCGCGATGCACTGAGATCTTTGACTTCTAGATAATTCCACGAACTGATCGATGGTACTCGAGTTCTTTTTAATAGTAAATTTCAAATTGATCTTGATGACTGTTCGGCCTTGAAATCTATCGAGAGAGAAAGGAATGGTCCTGCGTGAAATATTTTCTGTCGTACAACGATCCCGTACGATCGTCACGCAAAAGTGTTTGTAATTCGCGTGTGTCTAGTTTCTTTCGAGCGATTTTTTATACACGACTCATTGGTGACTGCTCTGGATCGCGACGAAGGCGAACGACGGAGCAGAGAAAACCGTAAGCGTAGGTAACAGCGTAGATAAGTATTTTGGTCCAGGCCACGATCGTACACACAGATCACGTAATTCCGGTGGTGGAGGTACGGCTCTTGAGGACCTGCGTGTTGTTCTGCGATCGAGTACTTGCTTGACGCAAACGTAGAATAAATGCAAAACCACAATAGCAACTTTCTGAATTGAAATTTTTATAATTCGACAACTTTTATAATTACACTCGTGGCAAATAAGAGCCGTATCCTCACCACCGAAGTTTCCCGACCTGTATGTACGACCGTGGTCCAGACCGTGGCCAGACTGATGTATTATATACTTTTTTATACATTGCTGGACTAAATAAGTAATAATGTAAATTTTTAAACGCGTATACCTGACGGATATGAAGTTACTTAGATTCTTGTAACCAAGTAGAGAGTACAAAGACGAGACAGCTCTAGGGAGAATTTGGATTTGTAAAATTTTGTAGAATATTGTAGAAACAGCGTCGAGAAACGTATACCTGATTTATCGTTTTAAGTTGTGCCCGACTTTAAATCACGCATTCACTTGTTTTTTTAATCAATCTCTCGTCTCGTTCGCTGCGCTTTTTTTTCATAGCTTATCTTCTTAATTTAAGCATAGGATTGGAAAGTTCCTCGATCGTAATTCAGTTTTAGGCCAGTGGAACTAGGTAACTTTCGCGTCGAGCGTATTTTTACGTTTGTAAACATAACGAGAGCAAGATATTCTAAAGCAGGAGAAGTAGTAATTCTTTACGGAGGAGAACTGAGATAGTCGAGAAGACGCGTGCGATCAGCGTCTTTTTACAAACTAGCTTTTACACGAATTCCGTAGTTCCGTCTCACGTAGACGTTTCAGGACGTTGCTTTAAGGTGTACAAAAGCTGCCCTCCGTTCGAGACAACGGGAAACGATTGAGAAAGTAAAATCGAGACCTGGGACCAAACGCGTTACAATTTAATCCATTTCCATCGACTGTCTGTAAAGATTTTGTTTGACGAACATATTTTTGTACAGTCCCTATGTAAATATCTTTCCTGTTTTTCATTTCCGACATATCGAAGCGCGAATCGCTTTTCTTTTAAATGTAAAAATACAGCGAAGATACACGATTGACGATTAAGTTTTACTTAACTTTAGGATATACACGTTCTCTTCTCTGTCTATAAACTTGGCGAGGTTAGGTTCGTTTCACTTACCTTAGTTGCCGTCTCGTTTAAGCTTCTGATCTCTCAACGTGACACAATCTTCTTTTTAAATAAAATCTGACTCGAGGGTCTTGTTCTTGGCTAGCGTACACCTTGAAGAATGCCATAACGACAAGGAATGTATTTTTTTATTGCATTTTAACGCCGTAGGTGCTGCATCGACGGACGAGAGCCGCGCGCAATTCTCTCAGGCTCTCCGTAAACGCTTGTACGAATAGCGTAACTGAATCCGTATTCGAAGGAACTTAGTATTACTGTAAAAGTATTCTTGTCGATTATAAGTTGTAAGAACGATACTTTCATATTCTCTTTTTTTTTTACGTAACGAGAGCGGTTCATAACTGTTCGATTCGATTGACTAACAATCATCTATCGGATGTGAAGACAGTAGAGCTAGGAGGAGAGTTCACATTCAAATTTATTTTCTGATGGAACTTTATAGTCGACGCACTTATGCATGAGTCTGCTTATTGTGCGACGAGCACGCGCTGTTAAAATTCAGCATGTTTTATTCCAATGATAGAAATCTGTTTCTATTCAGTTTTATTATTCGCGCGGGCGACGGGAAGCAGCGAGTCAAGAACACTGTATCACTGCCAATTAGTGGCGAAACGATGAGCAACGAATGTTCGCCACTGTTTCAAAGATCTCTTTTAGGTGATCGACGTTAATTATAAACCGTAAATTTAAGTTCGACTCATATCACACGAGTTTCTTCTTTAATATGTATAATACAGAAGTATTACGACTCGCCAGTTGTGTGCAATGCTTTGGAAACTTTTCACTCTTTAAGTAATAGTATTGAAATGAAACAATGGGAGGCAACTGGCGAGTAACGAAACGATTTTAAGACGAGACGAATATTGTACATAATTAATTGTAAGACTAGTGTCCATTGTGATGAATATATTAATCCAAATGATTAATTGAACCATCAGTTATTGTGCAGGATCTGCATTCCAACTTGAATAAAACTCTTTGACCCTTTATGATTGAAAAGGAGCAGAAAAAGAAAATTGAACTGTTATTGAGAATTGCACATTGTTTTTAGAACTCGAGAGACTTCGTTTTATTTTTTTACATATAGTAAGGGGAGGAGACGCGGCTGGGGAGAGTTTCGTTGTTCGCAAGTAAAGGGTTGAATGGCTGCAGGAAATCGTGTTTGTAATCCGACAATTAAATTAATTAAGAACAACGTACCGATAAGGAAGTAGTGTAGTTTTTGTACCTGTTTGTAATATTTCTATACGATACTATATATTAATGTATGTAACATTCGTGTAGATGCAGCAGAGTAATTTGTAACAATAATGTATATGTGCAATGAGAAGTTTCAATAATAAAAATGTTGAAATGTCTTATTACTTATTTGTCTATTCAATTCAATGGGTTCAGAGAGGATCTGTTTAAGTGTGTCCCAGGTTTCATTAAGATATCTATCCTACTTTGTGATGGATTGTGTCCCTTAAATGTTTTATCGAAAAATTCATTCACAAAAGTTTCAACAACTAAAAATAAGATCCTATGCAATTCGAATAATTTAGTAATAAAAATTGCAAGGCTTATCAGTCTTGGTGTATCATTCCTTATCTACCAATAACGAAACTGTTTCTAGTGCGTCAACGGGCATATCACGTAGGACATACTGGTTCTCGTCAGATCACCAAAGTCAAGCTACGTTGAGCACGGTTAGTACTTGGATGGGTGACCGCTTAGGAACATCGTGTCCTGTTGACCTTTCTTTTTCTCGATTTTACAACTGAATACAAATTATACACGACGAGTTCTTCACTGACTGATTTTTATGAAGCAACAGAAAAACAAAATTAAAGCCGAAAGCCCTCAAACTGATTTTCTTTTTCCTAGTAGTCCGAGAGAGAAGGACAGGACTGATTTTATTTGGGATTAATTCTCTGCCCGAGATGTCGAAGGAAATTCATTTGTTTAAAATTGGGTGTGCCATTCCTCACGTATAAGAAAACTGCGACTCTGAACATAAATGTAAATGAGTAGGAAGCAATAAAAGATCTTACCTCTGATCATTTTATTCGGTATATTATTCTATCGAAATGATAAGCCTGAAACCGAAGGCAACACTATTTATCGTACCTATGTGCGGTAAAAATTTCATTATATTAAGGTGAAAGACTGACCATTCCTCTACATCGTAATATCAAAAACTGTTTATAAGTGTAAAATTCATTTTGTGCAAAAGATGTATCTTTTCTTTACAAATAATATACAACTGTACATACAATATTTACACTTACAGACGTCGGCTGATTCATACAAAAATATAATCATTATCAAGATGACGATAATGCCTGTAGAAAATTTTTCACTCCCGTCTCTTTAGCCTAGTCGCCTAGGGAGTAACTTCAAATAACGTTTGCAAATCGCCATAAACAACGTAACGCTATTTAAATTCATCTATCTCTCATCGGTGTCATCAAACGTAACAATCAACGGCATTTCTGTATATACCTACAACTCCAGTCTGCTATTAGAGGGAAACAATATAATTCTACTTTGTTTCCTCATTCGTTTGTCACATGATTCGTCGGTTGAGCTTGTTTCATTTCGTCTATTTGTTCGGTTATAATGATATCCGTTTGCTCCGTCTTTTGCATCGCGATTATAATCTTCTCGTCGGTGGAAGATTGACTGTCGGAGGAACCTTCCTGTGTCGAAGTAGCTGCTTCCTACAATAAATAGGAGAGATCATTAAATCCAATACTTCATCCTCCCAGGAACTTGGTATTTAACTGGATTCTTACCGTGCTCCGTATTTTCGTATGCGTTTTAATGTGTTTGGTCAAGTGATCCGATCTCATGAACTTTTTCGTGCACTCGGGACACTGGAATCGTTTCTCGCCGGTGTGGGTCCTTCGATGCCTCTGCAGCTCGTCCGATCTAGTAAATTTCTTACCGCAAAATATCCAACTACAAACGAACGGTCGTTCCCCGGTGTGCCACCTCAGATGCGCCCGGAGATGGCTAGTCTTACCATAGACCTTATTGCAACCCGCTATATGGCATACGTGCTGTCGTTTCCTCGTGACGTCCCTGTTCCTAAACGAACGTTTCCTATTTAAAGTTAAGTCCAGTAGAATAAATTATTTTAACCGTAATGATTAACGAGCAGTTCTGTTCGTGATCAGGACACAGATTGAGGTTGCGCAAATGAATTAATATTAAAACCGAAGGAAAAGAGGTTCCTTATTTCATTTATTCATGGTGATCCAGATCATGTTTCATAATTAAATCGAATGAAATTTTACCTATCGGTGTCACCGCAGTTGGGACACGTGCAGGCGACTCTTCTGCGATGCTGCTTGGTGGTCTCGGCTTCGTTGTTCGCAGGCGACGCAGTGGTGACTTGATGTTGCTGATGCGATACTGGGGCAGGCGTCGTTAACGTGTTGTTCGACTGAAGAGTTTGCAGAATCTGCCATTTGGGTGGATCGTTCGATTCTAATTGCACCGTCGGCGCAGCGACGATGGGAGTCGTCGCGGCCGTTGGCAATGTTTGAACAGTAGCCGGTTGAAGCGCGCTGGCTGGTATAACTTGCACGTTACCAAGCCCGGGAATATTCTGCACGGGTATCGATTGAAGGAAACCGTTCGTCGTATTCATTCCCGGCTGAATCTGCATTATACCACCGCTGCCGACGCTCCGCATCATGCTACCTTGCTGGGTGGTCAAGTTAGCTAACGCTGACGCGGGAATCAGAGTCAACTGTTGCCCTTGTGCACCTGGAATATTTTTTAATGAAATAAAAAGATCAACGACAGTGAATGTATCTACATACCCGCAATTGTAATCGGCTGGATGTTAGTCGGCTGCGTCGTTTGGGCAGCAGGTATATGTATCACTTGACCACTGGCTAACTGTCTAGCGTCGATACTCGTCACTTTTATATCACCCTCCACCGATTCCGGTGGCCTCGTCAAAGCCGATAACGACGTCACGTCGATCTTCTGTCCATCCTTCGTCGTAATCACGTTGTTCCCTGACCTCCCCAATGCTCCGATTCCAAGCACCTACGCATAGTACAATAAATAGAATTAGAATATATAGAAAAGAAGACGATCCTTCCCGTCGATAAAACTTACCTGCACGTTGCTCGGAGTCGTTACAGTCGTGCTCCACGTCGCCACAGTGGACGAAGGTGCGGACGACTGCTGTTGCGCCTGCTGAGCTTGCTGTTGCTGCTGCTGCTGCTGTTGCTGTTGTTGCTGCTGTTGTATAACTTGTTGAACGACTTGCTGTACCTGCTGCTGTTGTTGCTGCTGCTGCTGCTGCTGCGCTTGAGCCTGAGCCACCTGTTGTTGCTGTTGCTGAACCGATTGCACTACCTGTGGTTGGGCCTGCTGTTGCACTACTTGTTGCGCCTGCTGCTGCGCGACTTGCTGAGCTACTTGCGTCACTTGTTGGCTCTGATTATTTTTTATATGTTAATCAACGGTGATCATAAATTTTGTGTCAATAAATATATCGTTAATTATTAAAATGTACCTGCAAACTTTGAAGCTGCTGTAAATTAGCTATTTGGACTTGCTGGATCTGTCCGTTGGGCGTAATTATCTGAGCCATCTGTGGGATCTGCTGGGTGATCTGTGGTATCATCTGCGTGGTAGGCACATTGAACACGCTGGACAACGCTTGGACCGGGAAATGTACAGTCTGATACACGGTCTGTCCGTTGTTAGTGGTGACTGGCACTTGCACGGGCACGGTTTGCTGCACGTGTTGCATCGGGAACTGAAGTGGCCTGACCTGTACGCTTTGCCCTGAACATTTCCGATTCGATTAGATATAGCATACACGATGTAAAAAGACGAACGAAGCAAACGTACCTGATGGCAATTGAACTGTCTGGCCAGTGATATTTTGTATAATGGAAGGAAAGACATTGGGTGCTCTTATCAAACTAACTGGTTGCGGTGTGATAATGGTCTGGCCATTGGCTAGTTGCACTTGTTGGCTGGCAAGTTGAACTTGCTGCCCGTTAGCAGTGGTGAACTGCATCGTGGGCTGGGTCTGATGATGCCCGGCAGCAGACATCGCGGAAGACGGAATAAAAAGCGCCTCTTGTCCATCGATGTTAACCGTCTGCATCTGTGGTATCACGCTGTAACTGAGCTGCTGCTGTTGCTGCTGCTGCGCTTGCTGCTGATTCTGCTGCTGCTGGGTCTGCTGCTGCTGCTGCTGTAGAGCCGCTTGAGCCTGAGTGCTGATCAACTGAGCGCCCTAAAACGATCGTTATATCTTAAAAGAAGAAACGATCGAACCATTTATAGGTGTTCGAAAGATCGCCTCTCTCACCTGCAGAAACTGCTGGGGCAGGGATTGTACGGATATCGTCTGGGCCCTCTGTTGATCGTGCTGTGGCTGCTGGGTCTGTAAAGGCACAAAGTTCTGCAGCTGCTGCAGAGTGATAACCTGCGGCTGCTGCTGTTGCTGTTGCTGCTGCTGAGCTGCTTGCTGCTGAGCATCCTGCTGCTGCTGCAATTGTTGCAACACGTTCGCACTTAAGAAACGAATCTGAGGTTGAGCATTCTGTTGATCCAATTGTTGTTGTTGCTGTTGCTGCTGCTGTTGTTGCTGTTCGACTTCCTCCTGCTGCTGCTGTTGCTGTTGCTGCACTTGCAGAGGATCGTGATCATCAACCTCCTCCTATAGAGAAATTTTCATTTTATTTCTATTACAAACTAATACGATTAAAATTCTGAGAAAAGTGAAAGAGGATTTTTTACTTGAGTAATGTTTCTACCATCCGCGCTCCGTTTCATGGTGAAAACCGTGTGTTACCCTCTCGAATGCAATCAACGCCGACGTCGATGGTAAATTCGTCGAGCACCCTTACGCTAGGAATCCATTATTCGCTATACCAAATCGGGACGACGGTGGTGCGTTTGAACGCTCGGTGGACGAGCCTTTAATCTGGAAGAATTCATTCACAAAATTAAAAATATCGTTGATCGATCACGGTGGTTATTTAAAATCTGCACCGACTCAGCAGTGAACGTGACGTCCCCGTTGCACGGCATCTGGCTTTTTCTCCTTCGTCCCCTTATTCCCGAACTAGACAAAACCACGGCTGCAGCGAACAACCGAACGAAACCGAAATACTCGAGGCAGAACGAAATCGTCCTCGAGGAAGCATCGACGACTTTTAAATGATATCGACGCACACGTGCGAGCACTGCTCTCCCCAGAGACAAAGAAGGCGACAGAGAACACTCCTCGAGAACCCGATCGAGGACCGCCCCTCTACGCCCCTGTTCCTGCCGACCCACCCGCCCCGCGACGGAACACACATACATAGGAACACGACGGGCGCCGTGGCAAGGACGCTTGGAAACGTAACACACCGACGCACAGCCTCGCGCAGGGAAACGCGGCCGTGTCGTCACACCCGCCCACTCTGCCCGTTTGACGGCTCTCGGCTGCCCGCTCACACCAACTCACACGCTCACGTACCTGCGATAACGGGGAAGCCAGCCTCACGATGCAGCCTCCACCCACTTTGCACATGGGACTCCACCTAACTCGCGAACGGGGCACGTGGCTCCTGGCTCCTCACCGCGGAAACGAGCGTGTCCACCGCTGGGTCCCGCCACACGGTTTTCCTCTCGAAGAAACGCGACAGAACGTCCTTTCGGTACAGGAAGTTTGTTAAACTTCTCGTTTCATCTGTCCGACTCCGAGGTTGCCAACAAGCCAGCGGCCATTATTACCTTTAGTACGGTAGTACGTTCATCGACGTTTCAGTCGGTTTTCCTTCCTAGCTATCTGCTTATCGCGCAAAACGGAGTACTACGAACTCCCGTAACAAAGGAAGACGGAAAAGGCGATTATGTGCATGGTCGTTTGACGCTCGAAGCGCGCTCTCACACAACCGCACGGTACTCGCACACGGACGCAGCACGCGCGCGCGCACTACGCAGCGACCGATCGCGGTCGACGATCCACGTTCTCCTTCCTCTCTACGCTCGATACTCCTCCCGCTGATTCCACTGTTGTTCCGATCTTGAAATTCAGCTGATAGCCGATTGCTTCCCTCGGTGGGACGAGAAAACCCACGACACGTTCGATGTTACCGCCAAAACTTGTACACGCAGGGCGCGAACCGCCTCTGTCACCCACGCGTCCAGACGCTGAATCTCTCGCACAAAGGTTTCCCTCTATGTATCCACGGATCCGATCTCGTGTCACCTCCAAGTGGACGATCCTCGTTTCCAGACGTGATTTCAACACGTGCACGCGGGCCAACAACGTGTCGATCGGCCGTCCCTCGCGAAAACAGGGCTACGAATACCGCTACGAGAGGACTACTTTCGCCGTGGGGCGGTACACGAGGTGGCAACGTCGCCGTCCGCCAAGCGTTTGTATAGGTTCTCCGATTGGTTGCCGGGCCGTACGCGATAGCTGCCGACGAGCAGAGGTTCGTTAGACAGGGGCGTACGCGGCAACCCGTCCGACGCCCACCCCGTCGAAGAGGGACAAACGATGCGCACCTCCTACTTTCTCTGGCCTTCCTTCCCCTCTTTTTACCCGTAACCCCCCCGGCCAAGGCCACGCTCGAGCGGGATCGCGAATATCAACGTCACCTTTATCACTCTATCATCCTCCGTCTCGCTCTCTCTTAAACTGAGGCTCGTGCCAGCCACTGCACCGGGGTTCATCGTTGCAATGTGCGTGACAGACGCGTACAGCTGAACTAATAACGCAGGGTGCTTCGAGGAACCCGAGTATTCACCATCGAGATGCATCGCCCTAAAATTTTACATTCAGGGAATTATAAAGGAAATCACTTTGATCTGATGGAAATTTTGATGTATGGTAATAGGATACGTGTTGTACGGTATTCTGGAAGTGATTTTTATAGCAGAAGACGTTGTTACGCCCGTGACGTTTGTCCCACCTAGGGTCGCAAGCACGCGGTGGGGGATTCCACGCCAAACTCTGACCATGCCAGCATTAAACTGATTGCCAGACGAAGACGACGGATCCGGTGAAGGGAGGAGCTGATAATACTCCCTCGCTATGCCGCCGCCCTTCTTTTCATAATCGGGAGGCCAGCATCACGAATATCGCTTTAGTTGGCCATGTATGGAGCGACTGGTTACAATTCCGAAGGCTACGCTCCAATTTCATTTCCAGATTTTCTGTTTCAGAGGCTTCCGATCATCGATTTCGCTGAGCGCGTAGTAACGCGGCTTCTCCGCAACTCATTTATTATTTAGCAGATAGGAAAAGCAGTAAAAAGCACAGGGATTTAGGTGTAACGTATCCTAATAAGTAATGACGTTGGACGACAAGGATTTTTCAGGTACGTTTGGTTGGCCTACAAACAAAAATAATAAGGATTATCCGCAGCAGAAATTCTGGTACAGTGATAATAGTCCAATATGGGTTTTTATTTAAAGTCAATGGCAATGACTAATGACAAGTGAAATAAATTAATCTCTAACATCGATCGTATGTCGTGACTGCGTGACGTTAGCGGCAATAAATTAAATAAGTATTTCAGTTACGTATTTAAATAATTCGATAAACTATGTTGACTGATTTTTCTCTAGTATTAGATTAGCGATAAACTTATAAATAAATCCATCGTCGAGGGTGTTTGAAAAGTAACATCGAGCTTCCGATGGCGCGTGCGTGGACTATGTCACAAGAAGTATAACGTAGTACTGTACCTAGACAAGTGAATCCAGTTCACAAATACAATTACAATTTACAGCCAAGTGAATAGTAACAAAGAAACAAAATTAATTTGTTGTGTTATTGCATGTTCCTCTGCCTTCCCCTTTACCAGACTACACCGGGGTCGGTCTTTTGTGACTATCGATCTTCGGTAATTACGAAAGCGTGAAGCTCGTTGATCACGCCGTTTAAAACTTGTGCCCGCGGCCGATAAATAGCCACGGGCCTTTGAGCGTTTCCGTCGGAGAGCGTCGTACAAGTTCCCTGAAAATTGCACCGACCCGACGTGCAACGTTAACATCCAACCATGCGTTCGACACATCTTCTCTCTTCTCTATCATTATTCCTTTTTTTAATAATCGCGTGGCCACTTTCAGGGCCTATACATATATACAAATTAGAACGCACCCGCTCTAGCTGATCGATAACTGAAACGCTGTACAGAAAGGTATATATTTACATATTAAAATGAGAAATTCGTCGCACGTCTATATAGAAGTAGTGAAAAAAATTCGGCGCAGTGGTAATCGATTTACACTTACTTGCGCGATCGAATATTCCTTTCCCTATCCTCCTTATTCTCGTTGATGCTCGAAAGCCGGATACAACGAAAGTACGAAACGGTCGTTGTACAAAGTACTTACGAGTAAATACGTGTATAGGTCTGGTAAAAGTGTTAAGATACCCTATAGGAGCGTTTTGTACTAGAAACGGGCTACGAATCGAAGTTCAGTGTGAACGAAGTGGATCCTGTGATATAAAGGTATTCGTCGCAGAGCTGAGCTGGAACGTGTGCTGTCACCGCGTTTTACAAGCGATACGGTAAATCGTACAATGCCGCAGAACGTGGACCACGTTTTCCGCTTCCACCTCTTCTTACAGTCCACCGCCAGATCTCTCGACGCTGATCTGTTTCTTCAACACTTCTTGTTCGTGCTTGGCCTCCTCCATCTCTGCCATCCTTGCGAATCGCGAGTACGCCACGTGTCCGGATTTGATGGCCGACATCATCTGCGTGAACAGTACAGGGATCAATGTTCTGATTATCAGAAGACAAGGCCGCGGCGACGCTTCACGAAATTTGAAACTCAGTCACAGTACTGCGACCTGGCAGCAAGAGCAGCATGATACGTTAAACGTTGGACTGAACGTTTTGCAATAAATAAGAAAAAGGAAGCGGAGAGGTTCGACTGGCTCACTGTTAAAGACAATAACCACATCCTTAATTAGATAAACTGCCTACCGAGATACCTTCTAAGATTGTTCGTGCGAGGATTATAAAAAGAAAAAGAGAGAATGTACATTTGTTATAGAGAACTACGAGATCAAAAAATGTTACGGGTCTATCTATCTCTATCCAACAGGTCTCCTTCGATTTTTTTTTAGACGATTCGACCCCCGAGAGAGGTGTTAAGTAACGATAAGAATCTGAACGTTATACGTTGACTGTACACGTGGTATATGTGAATGCAAACAAAAAGGAAAAAGTTGAAAGCGGCAGCAAGACAAGACTCCGTGCGTGCGAGCTTTCACAGACCTGAAGATATTCGTCCAACTCGACCTGACCGTTCATATTAGTGTCGATTTCGCGGAGTATTTCATGAAGCTCTTCACCAGGCACCTCCTTGTCACCGAACAGCTGCGAACGGCAAAGAAAAAGAGGTACCGATTAAATAAGTGTTCTAAAGATTTACCTGCAGATAGTCATGTAGCTCCATTTGCCCATTGTAATTGAGATCAATTTCATTGAGCAAAGTGTGAATCTCGTCTTCGTTCAGCTTAATGCCGAGTACCTGTGCATCGACAAGCGTGTGACGAAAGAAACGGATAAAAAAAAAGAAAATTAAACAAAAGCGTAATCTTGATCAATGACAGCAAAGAAATAGAGTCCTCGAACCTTGAGTCCTCTCCTGATATCGTTTATAGAAACGTAGCCCTTGTTGTCTTTATCGATGATACCGAAACGTTTGATGTACAGTTGAATCTCTTCTTTCGTAAGGTTGATAGGAATCTTGTCGCGAGAGGCGCGGTTCACCATCTGTCCCATCTCGTTAGCAAGGAAATCGTTCGCCTCTTTGAATTGTTTTTTCTTTTCGTCCTCGGACCAGCGTAACTCCTCCGCCATGATATCGATGATACCCGGGAGGGCTTCTTGCGCGGCTTGCACGTTCAAGAACGCTAGTCTCAATCGTCTCGCGATCATGTCGATAGCCGTTCTCGCGTATTCGCGACATCCGTACCGAATCTGAAACCAACAAATCATTAGCGACACAGCGAACGAGAAAGGATGTTACAAGTATACCTCTGCGTCGATGTACGGGAACTCGGGATGAATCTTCTTGCCAATGACCGGCCACCTTTTACCGGTGAGAGAAGCCATCTTTGCCACGGCGAATGCACGATCACCGTAACTCTGGGCTAAATGTTGCGCGGCCTCGCACTCCAACCCGAAGTCCTGCACCAGTCTGATGTACATGGTCGGCGTCCAACCTTGAGCACCTTCGAGGAGGAAACCGTCCGTCTGGCAGGGTCTGTCTGGTTTCAAACCACAGGCTTGAATAGCCGCGTCGACTGCTTCTTCGGCCATGTGTCTGTACGTCGTCCATTTGCCACCAGCTATCGTGACAAGTTTCGTGGGGCTCACGTGTACGATGTGATTCCTAGCGAGGGACTGAGTGTCTCCTTTGTTCGGGTCGGAGACGAGAGGCCTGATTCCGCTCCAGGCGGACAGTACGTCTCCACGACGGACTTCTACGTCCGGGTTTAGGTAGTTCTTCACCTCGCGCAAGATGAACATGATCTCGTCTTCGGTGGGTTTCGGATTATGTGTTAGCTCGCAGGGCATGTCGGTCGTTCCTGCGATCGTTTCTTTCAGCCAGGGTAAGAAGAAGATCACTCGGCCGTCGCTCGTCGCTGGATCCAGCAGACCCATCTGGTCGGGGCTGTGTCAAATTCCCGCATGGTCATCGTAAACTCATTCGACGATGATAGCTCGAATGAATTAAACTTCTTTCGTTTACCTGTAGTAACCAGGAAGAACGATGTGAACGCCCGAAGAGGGACTGCAGATCTCTTTCACGTTCTGGTCGTCCATTTTTCTGATATGATCGGTGAATGGACCGGTCGCGTTTATGATCGCTTTCGCCTTGACGTCCCATTGCTCGCCGGTGAGCTCGTCCTTGACACGAGCGCCGGTAAGTACCCGATTGCCATCCTTCGCGAAGCAAAAACGTTACGTACGATAAGCTATCTGTTCTTATTGTTCTGCAATCGCGTTCACGATCATAGATAAAATCAGTGTCTTTACCTTATCGAGACCTTTTATGAGATTGACTACTTTTACGTGATTAACAACTGTGGCACCATGCCGCGAGGCAGTTAAGGCGACTGCCAAGTTCATTCTGGCATCGTCCATCTGACCTGTTACATCAAACCGATATAAAATTTAGGCTTTTTAAATGAAAATAAAAACAGGACGAACGCTATGAGAATATACCATCGTAATAAACGATAGCTCCGGTCAGCTTGTCTCCTTTTAGCATAGGGAATAATTCTAACGCGCTCGATTTTCGGAGGAAATAGGACGATTTTAAAGTCTTGCTTCCGGCAACGACGTCGTACATTTTTATACCGAACCAGTAGTAAGGTATCTGCCACCACCTGTTGAACAACGAAAGTAATCCATAAAATTCTAAATACATCACTGCGTAACGCGAACACGGTTCAGGGACTGACATACGTGTAAACGGGCAACATGATGGGCAGAGGATGAGCCAGATGAGGCGCGCTGTGCAACATCGACGCTCGTTCCCGTAACGCCTCTTTGACCATTCTGTACTGTTCGACGTCTAACTGCATCAACGCCTTTTGCAGATACCGTACGCCTCCATGGATCAATTTCGTGCTTCTGGAAGACGTGCCGGAAGCAAAATCGTCCGCTTCGATCATCGCCGTTTTCAAACCTGCGATAAACACACGTCATTAGAACAGAAATAGACGCATTAATATTTAAATATAAACGTTCGTATCGAATAATTTGTGCACGTTGAGACTCATTAAGGAATTCAGAGATAAGAAAACGTAATTACCTCGTGTACAGGCGTCCAACGCACAGCCGGCTCCCGTCGCACCACCACCGATGATGAGAATATCGTATTCCCCATGATTCTTCAGTGTATTCACCTGATCCTCCCTGCTCGGTAACGTCCTCCTCGGTGGCCTAGGTTTTGGCAACTCCGCATGTACCTATGAACAACAAAAAATTCTATATGTCGGTTTCCCATTTCTCTTTATGCAAAAGAATAGTGTATAAGTACAATTGGAGGGAGTCAAAGGGCAATCGTCGCATATTTATTAGCGTAAATCGAACAGCATCCGCCGTCGGGTTCGAGGCAATTATCGTGATAACAGGGCCCCCGACCGCCATGCCTTGTATAACGGCTGTGATAATTCGATTGGGTACGCGTGTCTCTTATTCAATAAAGAGTTCCTTCAACATTTTTCTACCGTCGTGCCGACGATCGCGTGATCGTCATGCGTGCAAAATCTCGTCGCCGAGGAACAATAACGTGTAGAAATAGTCGGGCAGGGTTGTTAGCTCTGGTCCTGGCCTGGCACAGACCTTGCGCCAGCGGTAAAATTTTGGTACCGACCACGTGACTGCTGGCTGATCGCTACGCAACCTTGATACATTGCACATAGATCACGGTTACAGTATCGGCGTTAAGATTTTCCGTCGCAATTAAAATAGCGCGCAAAAATGCTCGTAACGGTAACGAGAACCTGTATCTTTTTTTAAGAAAAACAAAAAGTACGACGACTGCGTCACTTTCAGTAGGAAAGTTCCATTCGATTACACGATCATCGGTTCACGTGAAAGAAATGATTAAGAAACGAGCCACGCTCTTAATTACTTTTATATACAAGTACTTACGGTATTGTCAGACATTAACAGATAAGAGGTAAGGGCACTGGCACCAATAGCGCTGGCGCCCCCCACTAACAGTTTCAGCGATGCCATTTCTTAACGTCGTTCGGAGAACGGTAGGGACGATCTCTCAGGAAATATCTGGAAAACGGAAACGTGAAATAGCATTTTACATCGACCGTTGATCGCGTCACTCGCCGGTTTAAACGTAAATTACGTAATGAGAACGATAAGAGTCTTGAAAGAACGTATTACCGGATGGACGAATGGGTTACGGGACGGTACGGTGCCTCTACGAACGATGATAAGTGGCTGGCAATTTTTCGTATCGGATACCAATTTTTCTCGATAAGATAAATCAGACGACTGCGATGCAATTTGTTGACCGGTTATCCCGTTGGCCCTGATCTATTTAATGAATCACCGGCCACGTTATTTGGCAGCCTATCAACAGGTGCAATGTGCGCGACCCGTTGCTGACAAGGAAATGAAGAAGGAAGCAATCCTATCGCTCGTCCATTGTTCCTACGAGTCGAATCGAATCGTTAATCGAATCGAGGGATCAGTTCGTTTATCAAAACGGCCACGGTTTTATCAATAATCACGGGTGACCGGTTCGGTCTTAGAGACCGATTGGCAGATATCCCGGGAATACTTTTCCTCTTTAGCTAGCACGTGACGGTGCCGTTTCTGTATCTCGCTCGTATCATGTGGCATTCCGACGTGTCACACGAGACAATCGCGCGTGTAATTTCGTGGTAGAACCGCGTGCGGTGACGTAACCATCGTCTGCCGATCGACAGAGCCGAGTGCAAAGTAAATTACGCTGGGATACGCTTTTAAAAACTTCCTGCGTCGCTAGCGTTGATGAACCGCAGCACGCGTGCTCGATTTACCATTTTTTTTCTATCCGTCGTCGATCATTAGAGAGACGAGCTAGTAAATCAGTTTCGAGAGACTGATAACGATCCAGTTTTACGAGCTGCAGATTATTAGTTAGTACGTAATTGATAATTACTGATAACGCCTTACGCGCCATGTGACGCGCAAGGCTAATCTCATTTGTTTGCCGAAGGAATCGTTCGGACTCTGGCGTACCTTCGCAAGTACATAATATCTGCGATGTTGTAACAATTCTCGACAGATTGGCCAATTTTTTACAGCTTTAAGTTTGCGCGATATTCACAGACGCCATTTCTTGATAATAAATTGTTTGTTGTGAACAGAAATAGAAAGTAAATAAATAAAAAGAAATACCTTTGCGAAAAAAAGAGGAGTTCTGTTAACTGATAACGTGGCTCCAGTTAAAACATGGCCACCCTCTATTTTATTCGTAGATTTTTTTAGTCCAGAAGATAATTTCGCACGTTTCTCTCGTTTCTTCTCCCGATGATCGTTTCCAGGATGCGAAACGGTCATCTTACGTGTGTAATTACGTTTACGCTGAACGACATGATTATACGTTTATAAAAATAGTAAGTGGACCAAATTTGAACAGAGCCACGAGTCGTACCGTGCGAATCGGACGCACGTGCTGCTGACGCATTATTCCTTTTTTTACCGACGTGTTTTAATTCGCGTATACGACCATCCAGATGAATTTAATGACCGCGGACAAGAGATCTGGAGGAAACTTATTATCGTAAGGTTTATTACATTGTGGTTGTCCACAACCGACGTACGATTGTCGAAAAATTGTAATTTACATCGCATAGCTCGATAGACCTTCATAGTTCCCTGAAACACGTGGAATTACGTAACTCGCGAGTTGCGTTAATCGGTGAATTAAGATTTCTTTCGCTGCGTCCTTGCCGATTCTTTTCCCCCACGAGAATGCCGAAAAATGTGAATGGGAAACCAGTTCCGAACGGGTGGGAACTGGTTGAATCTCGTAAAAAGTCATTCTGCCTGTTCGCCTCCTCGCGAGGTGCGGCGCGCTGACAACACTTGTCCTTTCGCGATACTTTTCGATTTCAGTTGGGATTTGAGTATTCGACTAACTCGTACATTGTCTGCGATAACGCGAAAGATGATAGTCGAGAATGATGTCGCAAAGCTGCGGTTTAAAATAGCACCGGGGAACCTCGTGCCAAATGCCTTCGATGTCATTTATATTGTAGGCCTCAACGTTCTACAATACATGTTCGCACGTCACGGTTATTGTAAATTAAAGAAATACGCGAACACGTTCGACCGTGAATGAAACATCATAAATAATCGTTATTCTTTGACGGAGCGGGCGAGCCGTCCACCCCAACGCGCCATCCCTCCCTGTTCGAGGGAACAATGACCGTACGAGTATTCGGTTAGACGAATTTCGATGAACAACTCAAATGAAAGATCGAACGAGACATCGTGGGTGGAGGATGGTTAAAGTCATGGATTCGCGGGAGTGAAACCTGCCGCAGCGACTGTCGACGATCGTCAATGGGGATGACTGAACGTTACTCACTGTGATACGGATTGACAAGTAATCGGATTCTTGAAGACACCCGCGCACAGTGGTGGTGGTAAGTGCGGATCAAACTAAAAATTAACGGTGCACATAATCGACGAGGATGCCGGCACACATTTCACTGACTCCGCTCGCACCCAGCGCACCGAATGAACCTTAAGCGAACGTATCAAGCGTCACGGTGAATTGACGGCGTCGCCGTCACCTCGCGGCGATCGGACAAAACTTCGAACGGCGGTTCCTTCGAAGGAAAAAATCATTTATCCGGTGAATGTGAAAAAGAAAACGACAGTGAATTTGGGGCTCAATCAATTATATTATTTTATATTCACATATTTTTGTACAAAACAAATGGTTTCGTTTCACAATGTCAAAAAACGGATTAGTCAAAAATACCTTATTATTTGTTACTCGCAAATTCGTTCGTAAAATAGAGCGATTCTTTCGTTCTACCGATTCCTTTCTTTTTTTTTTCTTTCCTACGTAGCACGGTTTTGCATAGGAATTATGCACTGCACGTTCCCGGGAGATAAAACAATCTTTACGCAACAACTTTACACAGAGAGATGCAACCTGTACAAATCGTTCTTTCCTTGCTGGACAATAGATAAGAATGAATGTACACGAAGGTCTTGTGTTTTAGACATAAAATAACATCCGAAGTCTTAACGCTATTAACAGGTGGTGTCATACGTCGGCTACGACCTAACAAAATAAAAGATGTAAACATAATACAAATGCAAAGGATGTATGATGAACGGATGTACAATAAATAGCAAAAAGAAAAAAAAAATCATTTCAAAAAGAGAGAGAGAGAGAGAGAGAGAAAAGAACTTGAGACACACAACGTAGCTAAACCCTACTATTTACACAAATTGTTATATCAAAATATATGATCATTTTTTTATTACACAATTAGTTATCTTTTTCTTCCCTCCGTCATGTCAATCTCGTGAGCTAGCGATATGAGTCGAAGAAATTACACCTCGTCGGAGGCGAGCACCTCTCTGTCGGTGGGTGACGACGACTTCTCTTTTCTCTCCTCTTCCTTCATTTGAAGAGCGACCGCAGACTCGAGGACTCGTATCCTGCCCTCGTGCTTCACTATCACCGCCTTCAACTTCCTTATCTCCTCCGTGAACTCCTTCAGCAGGTCCTCCTGTAAAAAAAGAACGACGACCGTTCGCTTTAAAATCATCACGGCAAAGAGAAAGAGGAAGAAGAAACGTACAGTAATGCCCGAGGCTTGCGTAGCGTTCTGCGAGGGATTCGATGCGACCTTCGCCCCTTTGCTCAAGATGTTCGACTTCTTGTGCACCTTTAGCTCGTTCTTAGCCGCCGATGGTTGATAACCGTCCCTTAGCGATATCAGGATGGGATCACCGTCGTTGCCACCTACCCATTCCTCAGCGGAAATTGCCGCGGTGTCGCCCGGCGTGTCAGGGTATAAGTCTTCTTGAAATAGTTCAGACTGTAAACGAGCGAACGATGTTTAGCCGATGAAAATAGATCGGGAAATAATTGCGCGCTCGATATACGTATACGATGGATATATTGTACCTTTCTTGGTACAGTCATGGAGATAACCTGGCAAAAGCCTGAGTTGTTGAGCCGGTAGAATCTAGTTATTTCACAGCTATTAACATCACAGCCTCGTTTTGGCATCATTCCTATACCTCGTTGAGGATCAGGAGTTTGAAACGTGTTGATATAATGAACGAAGGGAGGTTCGGGGGTAATCTCGAAGTATCGGATCACAGAGTCGCCCTTGCCGCATAGGTAGACTAAATTCGTATCGGGATCGTACAAGGGGAACATGACTCCGTTGCTCGTGTCTAATTCTACCATGACTATCGGCTCGCCGAGCATGTCCGGGGCGCGCAGCGAATACTGCCTCTCGGACATTTTACTGAAACCTGTGGTAAAGATCAAGCCTCCCCTGAAAACATACCAAACACACATCTCTGTGGATACAAAGCTTTAGTAGGGCGTCTTCTAAAAACATACATCCGTACGTACAAACATAAGCTCCTATGAAAATATCTCACTGACTCTTTTCTTATATCTTTGCAATTTTTATTGATTCTTTTTTTAATCAAGTTAATCATCAAAACTGAATAACATCCACCTTGTTACAACAATCGATAATTGCGGCTCTGCAGAAACTCTCAAATGCACGCGTGTCAAATAATAGACCAAGTAGAATGGTCATTAAAGAATTGTGTCGATTACATTTTAAGTGAAAATCAGCGCACCTCGTTCGGTCACTGGATTCAAGACCTGAATCGATCTGTCTGCCTTTCGAAACAGATGTCAAATACATTCTTATTAATTAAGATCTTTATATTAGTGCAGTTATTTCGCTCGTGTTTGTCAACTTTTACGCATCTTCTCCGTCTACACGAAATGTTATATCTTAAATGTAATAACTTGATATACGATACTTACTGACAACTCTTATGCGGATACTACACAGCGGACATCCTGACATTTGCATTAATTAAGTCGACATCCTCTCGATGCGAGCCGAATTTTCAATCTTCAAGTATTCCATTAAAAAATACCAAATCTCGCACTACACAAATCGGAAAGACGATGTGATAATAAAAAATAAAGGAGATCGTTAATGTGCAGATAGAAGTATGATCAATAATCACATGTCATTAAAAGATACTACAGCCAGCTCGTGAACATATTTTTTCCCTAGATACAATTTAACCGTGTAAAAAGGCGGATGTATATTGTTTGATGATTATTCAATGTGAAAGATATGTTGACAGTGTTTATACATCATCCCTAGAGACGTATACATATATATACATTACTGATCTCAGCCTTCGTGTGCGTAATAGCAGAAGTAATTGTAATTAACTGCCTGTCGTGCGATGTGCGACTACTCACTGAAAGGAAATCAACATACCTGAGAAAGATCGCGCGCGTAGCTTTGCTACCCTCGTGCGCGATGGCCTCCTCCAGTATCTCCCCGTTCCTCGGGTCCAAGATACGGATTTTCTTATCCTTACAAGTAGTGACTATACGGGATCCGTCCCAGTTCCAACATGCGGAATAGATCATGTCCGGGTGGCATTCTATTCGCACCAGGGCCTCCCCTGTACCAACGTTCCAGATCAAGACGAGATTGTCAGAGCCGGCAGTGAGTAACACATTCAACGCAGATGGATGCCACAGCACGAGGCCGACCCTCCGCTGGTGCAGCTGCAGGTCGACCACGGACTCTGTCAACGTCCTGGAAATACCACCGTCCGGTATTTGCCATACTTTGACCACGCAATCCTCGGAGCCAGACGCGATGACGTTGTCGTTGTGGGGGCACCATGCGATGTCTAACACGGGACCTTTGTGTCCACCGACTAACGGGTAATCTGCCGGTATCCGACCAACCTACAACGACACGAACATCGGTCAACACTACGTTTCTAAATGTCAGAACAATTGAATCTCGTCCAACTAAAGAGGAGCTGGGAGAAGAGTCGTGCGAGATACTCACTTTGTTGTGCGGCAGGACTATGAAAGCACCGCCGCCCGCTGACTCCACGATGATGGCAAGAAACTTTGGGTTCACCGCGCAGAAGGTGGAATCCCACGAAGACTTGGACACCCTTATATTGTCGTAGCATTGCTCACGTTTCAACGCGGTCCCGTACACGTGGCGGAACTTGCTGCTGCGCACCACACGGAAAGACATATCTGCACCTATACTCGGTGGTGAACAGAACGTGCACGATTAACCTTAATACGTACGTGGAAAAACGTGGCACGCCCCGGTGGTGGCCGGGGTCGATGCCGGTTATTACAATATTTCCCTTAAATTATTGTTACGTGCCCACCGGCAGCGTGGGCGTCGCGTGGACCATCCCCGTTTTATAAATAGATTCCCCACCCTCCGCGTGTCGAAATTGAGCGCGACCGAAATAAGAATATTTTTCCAATGTTGACTTTTACGGTTTACCAGTACTGATACGAGATCCTGCCGTGGCCGCATCCGACTACGGGGTCGATCCGCGGTTATTTCGCAAATATTCAGTAGGCCGTAGTTGGTCAAACGCGAGATAGATCGGATCCACCCGAAATAAACCGGCCGCCGCTTTTATGCGACGATGATTCACGCCGATCGTCATAGCGTTCCTGAATTTACATTACTATACTCGTTAGGAGACGGCAGCAGCCGCTGCCGCTGCCGCGGGCTACGGTACCGTCTAAGGCGCGGATAAACGCTATTTCGATATTTCCGGACGAATTGTCCACGACCAAATCCGTGCCGCGGCGATTTTTGACGTTATGCCAAAATATCGGGAAACGATCCCCGGAAGGGTAGAGCTGGAGGACCTAAACGGGTCAATCGTATTCGTCTCGCGTTTCAATTAAACGTGCGGCCGTATTAACATATTAGAAATCGGTTTTCCGTACGACCGTACCGGACTAAGTGGAGCGGATTATCTCTTTTCTTCGCGCCACTGATTAGTTACAGAATGATTCACCTTCAACTGTTAAGAAGCTACATCTATTATCAGTCACCCGCCGAGCGTGGTTCCTCTATTTCACCCCGTTGCAACGAACGCTCGAGAATCTTCATGGATCAACGAACAATTTCATCGAGGCTGCGTTTATCCCGCACATCGAACAATGCCGATGGAAAGTTAACGAAACGGAATAAATTTCCACGTCCCGATTAGTCGTTCTGCTATCGTCAACAGATTGACGCCGACTGCTTGCTATCCTCTCGCACAAACTGTATCTAATCTACCACGTGTTTGTATACGGATACACGCACACGAACATGTCCAAGCGCGACCACACACGTCCCGCGATTAAAACAGCCGCGTGTATTAACGATGATAACGACCAGCGCAACAGATGCATCCGAGGACAATTTCCCTTTTTAGAAAAAACGAATCCGCCTCGGTGGCCACATCAACGTTCCCGCCGGATAGCAATAACGTCGCGCCGTAATTCTGCGAACGACCACGTAGTAGCGCTATTGACACGAACGGCTGGATCATTTGGGAGCACCTTATTTGGAAGTGCGCACCCTGCTCCTGCGAATAGCCACCCCCTGAAGCCGTGGAACACCGCCGCGTCTCGGAACGCGCGTTATACTCACGAAACAGTGATTATCTGACGTCTCACCTCCCCTTTATCCGTTCGAGCACTCTGTCTACGGCACGAATTAGACGGGTCGCATGAACAACGTGTACGGCGGATGAGAAATAAAGAAAAATCGGCCGGATCCTAGCGCGAACGTTTCGGGCTTGTCGCGTGAATATTTTTCACGGCCTGGCGTGGAGAAAGAGTTCTCACCGACAAATTTTTTCCCGATGACAGGCGATGCACGCTTTTGGAAAAGAACTCTCCCCACCCCCCAAATCTCACGCGCTAATGAGGATGATGAGTGCGTGCGCTTCTAAACGTAAAATGGCCACCCAGTCCGCGAAAATACGAGAGTATCTAACGTGGAAACAGTTTCACGTGTTATTTATTTCACGTCGACTACGATACAAGTATTAAAAAGCTACATTTATAACATTTTTTAGTATCATTTCTTATCGAATGTTCTTGGAACACGCTTGAACGTGCAATCGGTTTTTCTGAGAACCTGCGTATCATCCACGGTGCTGCGAGCGCACCACTCGCTTCCGTATCATTCGTGACGAGCTCTCGAAAGTTGCATATGGTTGCACGGTTGTTTTGTTGCCGCCGCGAGCGATGATACGTCTAAACATTAGAGCGAACTCGTTGATGGTTTAACGTCGGGCCGAGGTGAAAAAATGGGAAATCAAGCGTCGCGTGGTGCACACGCAGCCACCAAGAAGACTGATACAGTCGCGAACGCCGGCGACACAGCGAACGCGAATAGCCTTTCAAAAAGTTCTTCAGGAACCGAGCTAGAAAGCAATTCGCACATGCAATTCTTCCCAATCGAGAGTCTGGCGAAGGTACGAATAAGTCATATCCTCTAAACCTCATTTGTCTTTCGAATGGGAAACAAAATTTGCTCGATGAATCGCGGGCAATAATGATCGTTGTTTGTAGATCCATTGTTGCGAAGAATTTCTCGTTTCAAAATAAACTACTTTGCACAGACGCTTCGTGAATGTTTTGTATATCACGTTATTTTCAATACCTGTGCTGGATTCTGAATTTCTTTGATAGATTCTATTATATCTTTAATCTGTACTCAGACCTATTGATGTAACTCGATTTTCATAGATAACGTTATTGCGTTGCAAAAATCGTTATAGATTATTCTTGGCTTGGGTTGGAAAATTTTAATAAACACGAAACTGCTGCTTATACTTGCAAAACCTGGCAAGATACAATTTTAATGCGCAAGTGCAGACTTCATTTTAATAAATGTATGAAACAAGCTATTTCACATTCCAGACTCTGTCCCATTTGAGCCACGAAGAGGAACATGTGCACGGCATCACGAAATCTGTGTTTCAACGGTACCTCTTTCCAAATTATCCAGATCTGGGTGACAAGCTGTTCGATTATCTCTACTGTTCTGCCAACGTGAACACTTCGCATCTGAGCGCGAATGCTTTCAAGCAACAAGCCGAAAAGTTCCTCTCAGTAATGAATGATCACATTGTACTAGAAAATTATGTTAAATTATATTCGAACGTGAAAGGGGACGGTGGCATGAGCCCTGAAGGATTGAAGGCCTTATTGAACATGTCTTATAAGATCGCTGTGGACAGCACCGGTGCTCCTTCTTGCCTGTACGCGGATCTGATCATGGACGCGGCCGTATCGTCATGTGTCAGTAAAGTCTCAATTAAGAAAGTCCTATCGGAGTCGGAAATACGACTATGAAACGTATGTTACAGTTTCACGGGAAATACGCGTTGTCCGTGAGTTACGTGAGCAACTGGATCTGGCAGCATTGTCCACGAGTGATATACGGCCCCCATCGCTACGTGATACACGTACTCACGACCGCGTACCGAAACGGCAAGGCTCTGTTGTCCAAGGAACAACCGCAACCGCATTTGGAGATACCCACGCCAATATTGGAGCAGCCGGAGTCCATAGACTTCTCTCAGTCCTTACTGCCTGCCAGCTACGTATGGCTGCTATCCAGCACATTACCTCAATGTTATCTTCAGGTATTCTTGCGGGCGAATCCGTCGACGCAATCTCTTCGTAACGGGATAAATATTCGTTTAGGTAGATGATTCGCCGACGGATACTCCCCATGCGCTGATGGCCAAACGAATGGGCAACGTGTACCCGAGACATTGGACTTTGTTGTACCACAGCTCGGAACACGGCACAGGTGCTAATCGTTTTCTCCATCACGTGTTAGGATACCGGGGTCCCACTCTTCTGTTCATAAAGGCTATTAGCCCTGATAAAAGTACCGTGGCTCCCACGTACTGTATATGCTCATCGTTGGAATGGCGCGAGAGCCATTTGTATTGGGGTGACGAGGACTCGATGGCCATCGAGCTGTTCCCATCGTACAAGGTGATCGAAAAGGGGCCCAAAGTGTTGTACTTGAACACTAGTATCAGGGGCTATCCTCACGGGTTGCGGTTCGGCAGCAATCCACGCTCTCCGAACATCAGCATAGACGAATCATTCCAGTCGGTCAGTATTTCAGGTGCACCTTACCCGATCAGTAGCTTGGAAGTTTGGGGCTGCGGAAATACGAAGTCAAGGTACTTCTTTCATCCGGATTTGGAGATTATGAATATTTGGAAACTGTGTGTGTTAATCATGGATGCTCGTTCCTTAGGGAACGTCAACTGGAGATTAAGAAGTGGCAAGTGAAGGAAGCGGAGAGGCAGAGGATCGTCAAGTTGAGCGCCAGTGATTGGATCGATCATCCGGATCGCTACTTACTCGAGCTGGCGGGTAGGGCGTCCTATAACGAATCGAATAAATAGGCCTGAGAAATACTGTGTTATAGCACAAACGTTAATTCAGGATTTTTAGTAGGCTACTTTGTATATATGTATATACCATCAAGCGTAATTTTTTTTCTTACTATGTACTCATGCTGTACGTGTAAGATTGCAGCTATGGTACTCGTTTTATCTTCGACCGAAAACGAATATGTGTTTACCTGATGCACAGATTTTAATTAACCGATCAATCAATTTTAACAAAGTACGACAAAAATTTATTCAATTACTGTAGTATTTAAAGTGTATCATAGCAGAAAAGGAAATGTTCCTTGTTAATTTATTTGATAAAACGGTTACTTAAAATTACTTAAAAACCCAAGTACTTATCTTAAAGACCTGACGCAGTATATTTTTAAATCCTATCTCCAAGCTCAATAATATTAAACGTATTGTGAAAGTATTGTTGATGAGAATATGCTATCTCAAAGTACGACGATTAAAGATTTACGCTAAAAAGAGAATAGGATATACTTTTAACGGAGTGAATTTTTAATTGTCTGAACAGGACAAATAAATAGGTGCTATCGCGCGTTTTTTCTGCGGTTTACGAGAGGAAAGAAGAATATATTTTAGCTAACGCGTGCCTTATGTTCCCGCCGTCGATCGAAGCGAATTTATATAAGTTTCGGGAATTCTCACATCCTTTGTATTTTCAAGCTGTGACCATTGTAGCGTGCCTTATATATAAATGAGAATATTTATATATATTTAAATGAGAATATCGCGGATAGTAACTTCGTTTATGGGAACAACCAAGTGAAAGTAATAGGTTTGGTACTCAAGAATGGAGGACTTCGCGCGGTCTGCAAACAGGGGACGATTAGAACACAGAGTTCGAAGCCTGGATGAAAAATAGGAAAGGCAATGTACGATCTGTTCGATCTAGCCCGCGCTTGGTTCAAAAATTGCGTTACCTTTCCAGAGAAGAGCAGCCAGCGTTCAATAATTTATTTTGGACAGTTAAATTCTTTTTTTTTTTTTAGAATACAATTTGTATTTGAATAAACGATAAAAAGAACGAGAAGGGCTCTTTATTTGAACGAATGTGGTATGTGAACAACGTCGTTCCTCGATCGAGGGATAACTAAGATAGTCAACATATTATTTTCTTACAAATCGCAAAATAATGTCAACGATCATTATCACGCTTTCGTTCTTCTATTCAGTCGTCTTCGTCGTTTACCCTTTCGATAACAATTGTAAACTCATTGCTCGATACAATACTTAATTTTATTAAGAGTGATTTAAACGCACGTGTAACTCGAGATAACTTTGGAAAGTATATTACGTTTGGTTTGATAGAAACTAACACTTGAACATTGATGAACGGTGGAAGGTAAGGGAATATAGTTTTCTTATAAGTACCTACATCAATTCAAGGACATTGTCAAAAAATCATGTTCGTCGAGGATAGTCGCTGCAATCCTCGATACTCATCAGTCGCACTTATTGGAATATGATCTAGATATAATGTGTCCTTAGATATCATACCGTATACGACATATTTACATTTGTTTTAAATAAATATATAAAACTATATCTAGTAGGTTTTGTATTATGTATGCTACTTGAAAATATGGGTACTTGCTAGCAATGGAAGGTACACAAATCTGATATACTCATCTCTAGAATAAACAGTCCACTTAGAACATCGAAGTTGTCGTAGAACGGGTGCCGGTGGAATGCTCTTAACCGAAGTGGAAATAATCGTGGAAGTAACCACCGTGTTGAGTGAAGAACGATCGGAATTGTGCGTTAGGATCCATATCTGCGAACATTCATTACAAACATTGTTAGAATAGGAAACACCGATGCGTTTTTAAAGAGTAGACGAACCTTGGAATGCATTGTCGATGTCATCTAAGTCATCACCGCTGTCGTAACGCGACCGCTTTTTCGGGTCCGAAAGAATTCCATAGGCTTCTCCGACTTCTTTGAACTTCTTTTCTTGTTCCTTCTTTTCACCCTCGGTTGCGTACGGATGTCGATCTGAAAATTAGACTCATCGCGATCTGAATGCAATTCATTTAACGGGGTAACAATCCAGAGGAATGTGAAACTTACCAGGGTGATGTACCATCGCCCGTTTCCTGTACGCTTTCTTAATATCATCAGTAGACGCGTTCTTGTCGATGCCCAAGATCTTGTAATAATCTTTCCTCTTCGATTTCTTCAACGCCAACTTAGCGTTTGTCAATAAACGGTTGATTTCTAATCAATCAACGTTCTCGGTTCATTAATACAAAATAGATCGTTGCATAAACGAATTATTAATAGCATTATTGTAAATTACCGCGACTACTATCCATTTTGTATGCTTTTTCCAGGTCATGGGTAGCTTCCTCGAATTCCTTCAGTTCCATATAAGAAGCCGCTCGTCTCAGGAGCGCTTTCAAGTAATTTGCATCCAATTTCAAAGCTTCTGAACATTCTGTTACCGACTCTTTTAATCGTCCCAGCTACAGAGCAACAAAATTATTAACACATTTAATTGTAATTTGAATGAAAAATATGCACCTTCGCTGCAACCATCCCTTTGTTAAAGTGAAGCTTTGCATTTGTTGCTACGTTCTGAGGATCGATTGCCAAAGCTTCCGTGTACAGATTATACGCCTTTTGATATTGCTCAGATTTATATGCAGCGTTTCCTTCTTCCTTCTTCTTTTTAAGACTCTTCGCTCGTTTATACATCTCCAACGCTTTGGTATGATCCGGAGCCAGTTTAAGTACATGTTGAAAGTGCGTGAACGCCTTGTCGATATTATCTTCGAAATACAGACATACGGCCCGCACGTATATAGCGTCCACATTTTTTGGGTGAATGTGAAATATATCGCTGAAACATCAATGATGATAGAAGAACGTTTAATAAATTTCATCAGTGACGATATACTTCGCTATTTTCTGCGATTCCTGGTATCTTCCCAGAAGTGCCAGGCATTCCGCTTTGATCAATTTGAATTTAATGCAACTCTTGCTGACGTCGAGGCAGCGATCCATGCAATACACGACCTGAAACCACGCGTAAGGTCTCAGAGAATTAACTATCGGCCGAATGGCTATTTACCTGTTTGTTTAAAAGCTGCGTCTCAAACCTTACGGTAATCCTTGGCAGCGAAAGCGGATTCGCCGTCTTTTAGAAACCTTTTCACGTATTCCAAGTCCTTTTGATGAACAGCAACTGCCTTGTTCTTCGGATCCTGTTCTAGCAACCTGGACAAGGTGGTTTCGGCTTGGATAATGTCGCCCACAATCAACAGACATTTCATAAGTCTAATATATGCCTAAACATGAATAGATCGGAGTAAAGGAATGTTCGCTTAATTGGAGATAATTTCAAAGTTACATGTTCAGAATACTTTGTATAATTCTTTGTCGAGTTCAATACATTTCTTAGTGTCATCTATGGCACTGTCATACTTCATAAGCATTATAGAACAGGCAGCCCTGTTCAGATAATTCAATGCCTCATTGGGTTTTTGTTCTATGGAAACAGTTGTTTTATTAAAAGTATAAAATTGTAAAAGCGAGGATGATTGATGGAATAAGTGTATGGTACCAATAAGTTGGCTGTATTCATTCAATGCTTCCTTGTATTTCTTCTGTGCATACAGTTCCTTGGCAGTCTCCCTACTCTGTGGGTTTGGCAACCTGGAATAGCTAAATGTTTAACACTCAGCAGTGAAAACGACTTACCATAGCTAATTACATAATCCCATAAATAATCATCATGAAAAACAAGAATAACATTTAAAATTAGACTGCTCAGTCCAAGACCCAAGAAAGGGCAACAGCGATTCTAGCAACGACGATTTTTAATGTTAATATCAATCGATCTAAGGAGCACGTCTTCGCGAACATTTAGCAAAATAATTAATGCAATGTATCATTGTTTTTCCACTCTGTACTCACTCGTTGGGTTGTTCGGGGTTAGCAGACATTGTCGATTGATTTGAACGATACTTGCGTATAGTGACGGACAGAAGGTACGTTAACGCAAAATCTATTAAAATGCTAAATGATAGATAAAAGTACATTTACAACCTTTGAACAGTTGTTGTTAAACTCACGTTGGCTTAACGAAATTCACGTATGCTAATTCAGTCCTTTCGTTCCTTTCCTACGACCCTTATCCCCTGAACGCTACCAACAGAAAGGACATTTCGTATTAATGATTACGAGAAGTTTGTGTACTTGTATATATATACTCTTGCACGTGTATGCGTGTACATGAGCGCAAATATGCCTGAGTATGACGCCTAGGAGCAGGGCTGCTATGAAAAATCCCTCACGCCAGTAGTGAGGAATAGTACTTCGGGCCAAAATTCAATAAATGTACGTCTTATCTTTTCAATGCTCGATCAGGCGTTTATAGAATTGTGGTCGATACTGTTTGACACGTCAAAATAAAAACTGGATAAATAGTTACTGATGTAATTTTATTTTGAAATTGAATGTAAATGG
>NW_017144747.1:281520-283719 GCF_001652005.2 Ceratina calcarata
CCATTTACATTCAATTTCAAAATAAAATTACATCAGTAACTATTTATCCAGACGTAGGATAAAATTATTATTTTGACGTGTCAAACAGTGGTTACGTTAGACCACGATTTTATAATCTTTATAAAACCGTGTCACTGTGTGTCACTGTCAGAATCAAAATCAGAAGTCGGAATGGTTAGGCGATGGGAATAGTGGTAGGGAACGCGAAAAGAGGGGAAATCGCCGTGAGGGTATTTTCATAGCAACCCTACCCGGGAGTCCCAGACATGTCGTACCACACAAAGCGTTGTTGCCATTTTGCACCATTTTGCTGGAATTAGAATGTACGAGAGTGATATCGTTGGCAGCCATGAGAGTAATGCCGTGATGCTACTCGGTTTGCATCATCAACGGGCATCGATCGGTTATTTTCATCAAGTTTTCAGTGAGTTTTTTTACCCATAACGCTGAGGTAAATATTTCCTGGTGGTCAGAGAGGCGAATCGGTTGCTTACATGAAGCGTCAAATCCCCTTCTGTCCTTCGGTCAACTGAAAGGAAAACATGACAACGGCACTGTACCTCGAGCATTATTTAGACAGTAAGTACGAGCATTCAACTTTTTTCGACCCCGCGCACCGCGGTTTTTTATCAAAATCGAATTTTTTTAACTATGACACAGCATCCAATTTTTTTTTAATTCTATACAGTTTTTCTGTATTTCCGCATTAGAGAATAAAATGCAGAGAAAAACTTTGTTTCGAAATTGGAATTTATTTTCGAATGACATTAGGTTTGGAGCATCTGCCCATTGAGCTGCAGAGAAACTTCACGTTGATGCGTGACCTTGATGCCAGGGCACAGGGATTGATGAAAGACATCGACAAACTAGCGGACGATTATTTGAAGAATGTGAAGAAAGAGTCGCCGGAGAAGAAGAAAGAACAGCTGACCCATATACAAAACCTGTTCAATAAGGCGAAGGAGTATGGCGACGACAAAGTTCAATTAGCAATACAAACATACGAATTAGTGGACAAGCATATTAGGAGACTAGACTCTGACCTGGCAAGGTTCGAAGCCGAGATACAGGACAAGGCACTGAACAGCAGCAGAGCACAGGAAGAAAGCAATGCGAGTAAAAAGGGTAGAAAGAAATTAAAAGAAAAAGAGAAGAGAAAGAAGGGTGCTGCTGGTGCTAGCAGTGAAGATGAGTCGAAAACAGCCAGGAAGAAGCAGAAGAAAGGTGAGATTACACATCACCTTCTTCATTTCCATTAAAAAAAAACTACAATTATTAATAATATATGTGTATTTATTTCAGGAGGGTCTGTTGCCTCTGCTTCGTCAGCTGGAGCTGTTGGAGGTGGTACACAAGTCGATTCTACAGCATTGGGACATCCAGCAGATGTCTTAGATATGCCAGTAGATCCTAACGAGCCGACTTACTGCCTGTGTCATCAAGTCTCTTACGGAGAAATGATTGGTTGTGATAACCCGGACGTAAGTCTTTACTATTATAATAGAAATCTAGCAACCCCCTTTGATGGTTATTTTATAAATATCCTGGTTTCTTGTTACAGTGTCCTATAGAGTGGTTCCATTTCGCGTGTGTCGGTTTGACTACGAAACCAAAAGGGAAATGGTACTGCCCGAAGTGCACGCAAGATAGGAAAAAGAAGTAAGTTTTAACAGACGTGAACTCTCCGGTGTATCACGGAACCGAAGGACTCGTACTTTACTTCTAAAATTAGGACGTAACTTTTCATGGTTTAACATGAAACGAATAATAGGAAATTTGTATAAAAGAAAGAAAGTACTATTGACTTGCATCGCATTTAACGTTGCTAGAAGAGAATCATTTTTTTTGTTTATCTAATGTATTTTCAATTGGACAATTTTCCATTCCACTTCCGTTCGCAATGTTAAATGCAATGAAGATGTATTAATAAGTTGATATACGGCTTGTCACAGAACGGATATTTTGAAAATCGGCCATCCGTCGTACTTCGCTTTCCTATTTTTCCTCCCTCGTTCTCTTTTTTTAGATGTACAAAGTAGTAATTTATTGAAAGTTTGACCGGTTTTCGAACGTCTGTGACTCACCCGATTGAAAAGGAAACGCTGTCTAATTACTCGAGTATTAAATTCTAATTATAGTATTAAATGGAAAATAAAAATTATTACTGTTTTTATATTTTATAAATACGAATCGACACTG
>NW_017144747.1:283740-292645 GCF_001652005.2 Ceratina calcarata
GAGAAAAATATATTTGATTTTACAAAACATGCGTCTCGCGTTCGATTACCTACCGAAGTGCATTTGCTCATAAGTGATAACCGTAAGTATGATTAACTTATTTATTGCAATAGGTTTTCCATATAGCATATAGCATTTCTATTAAACCCTCGGTGTCCCTTATTTGACTAACTACAAAAACTATGAAGCCATGGGAAAACTCGTGAGAATACTCGTTCGGTCGGGTAAATACGATTTCAAATAGAAATAATGACTAGAATATCGACTGTACTCGATGTCAGCCCCTCGCTATGGAATGTTCGACTGCAAAGTGCAACACTGGCTCGGTGGCACCGTCCAGTTATACTTATAGCTCATACGATTCCGAATTTCTTTCGCACACAACGAGCCAGTCGCTTGATAATACTCGTGCATATTTTTCATGCTTCCAATCGTCTGTTTGTGCGTGATTATGTACTGATTCGAGCAGCCACGTGACCTGTACTCCGTGTCGAACCGTATATCATGTTTCCTCTCAATGTTCGCCAACGGGGCAATCCAAAGGCCGACGGACACATCCTCCGCTTTGTACAATCTGAAAATTGCAACCAGTTTCATGCATGTTCCAGGCGTTTCTAACTCTTAGGTCTTACTTAAGTAGTTCTACGTTTGTAGCGATGAATTTGACGATATTATAAGATAAAACGTATCCTCCTCCGAGGGCATAAGGCAGATAATAATCACATAATATCCAATCGGTTTCCTTCCAAGGTCCGCTCCTCTTCACCTGAGCTCTTCCGTTAAAAAAACCCCAATATAATTCCCTCCGCGTTCCCTTGCTGTCCCACTTGTCCAGTTCCTTCAAAATCTTGTTCACCAAGACGAACGTGTCGTCGTCGCATTTCAGTAAGAAATCAAACTCATAATAGTCGTGAATTTCTTTAAATGAGTGCAGCACTTTCTTAGTTAGAGTCCCGTACGTATCTGGTAGTCTAGGTAAAATCAACAAATCATTGAATTTCTGTTTCTCAGATTGCAAAGTCTCTCTTTGCTCCGGTAACAAGTTCAGAGTCCCAACAGCGAAGAAATGCTTAACAGTAGCTTGTTTCTGTGCCATCCATGTTTTCCTTATCGTCGCTCTCCGTTCTAGATTGTCAGGACTGGATAACACAAGAATCACCAGCCGGAACTTTGACTTATTCTTGACTGACTGCTCGTTGGGGGAGCATTTGGTGGCAGGCAAATAATGAATGCACAAGAAGACGATCGATAATATAATTAACAGAGTCGGTATGTTCAGTTTCACGTGCAGCTTCTTCCGTATAATCATGTACAAACTCTTCGACGAGGGTTTCAGCGGCAACAGCTTCACAGAATCCATTTGAAAAACAAATTCTCAATCACGTTCCTAACCATTTGAATACTACCTCCGTCCATCTGCCGTTGCCATCGACATTGTTTCGAGTGCTTAACTCTGGGTTTTATCAATTGTATATTTCTTCAGGCATTCGAATGGCTTGTGATGAAATTCCGTAAACTGTGCAGGTTCCGAGTGACCTAACTTTGTCAACGATCAGCTGTTCGAACCTAGTCTTACAACTCAGCTTACTCCCACCACTGCCACTCTAATGATTTCAAATGAAACATATATACATGTATTCAAGATGCAAAACATTTCTTTATTGAAAAATTGAATTACGAATAAAATATTTATATAAAAAACAAATGGTACCATTTATTGTTCAACTAAATAGCCAGTTAATAAATATCCGCCTGTATCGTTAGTTAAAATGTCAGGATGCGTTCTGTCTGGCAGGATTTGATAAGAACGCAAGAAATTTGAAAACAGTCTTAGATTAATCACGTTCTGGGTCTGTTTTAAAGCCACGTAAACCTCTTGCAGGGGTTCCCGGTAAGCGTGGTAAATGACGAACGGTCTGGACGCTCCCAGAAATGGTAGAAGTGCTGTGACGATGTTTAAGGGATGTTCCTTGCACACGATGGTCAATCCTCGGGCCTTCGAGCCCTGCACAAGCTCCACGGCGCGTTGAGTGTCCAACAACCACCGCGGCTTCTTTGCAGGCGTTGAATCCGAAGATTCATTGCCTCCGTCAAATTTCCGTTTCAAACCACTGTCTGTTTTTTGTTCTTCATTTACTTCGTCGTTTAACACTTTCTCTGACTCATTGATAACAACGTTGCTTGAAATTTCTTCTGTTTGAGGTTTCTCAATGAGATCTTCCTCCTCTTTTTTCCTTTTACTCTCTTTCACCTTGTTTATCCAATTACTGTGGTCCTTGTTTGAAATATTATTCCACACAGCATTCTCACCTTGGTAATACAATCTCAGGAAACTGTAAATATTAACATTGACTAATCTGTCAGTTTGCTCTTTAGGAAAATTCATAGCGTTGACGAGCATCGCTTGGGGAACGTTCCCAGGATGTAAATTGATTAAATGCCCGTTCGTGTTCGAACCGATTCTGTTCAACATCGCAGCAGCTGGTAATCCTTGAGACCCACTGTCGTACAAAATATGCAGACCATCCGATTGAACGTCGCTGTACGATAGTAACTGTGCCAACGAATCCATCCTCAAGCCTCCAATTTTATTAAGATCTAACTTGAAGTACACGTCGTGCAATGAGCTTATATTCGGCCTGCACACTGTTAAATATCTCAGGTACTTCTGCTCCTTCTTCTTCAGGTACTTCTCCTGGGAATATTCAGTCCTGTCCAAGAAAGACTTGTTATTCTCTATCAAACTGCCTACGATCTCCTTACCGGTTTTCCCAGATTCTTGCAACTGGAGAATCTCCTCCTTAGAAAGTTTCTGCGATGTGCCATCATCGATTATGGTACGATTGTCGCTACCGCTTGGTAGCTCGTTTAATAAATCGTTTAACGATTCTGCTTCTAATACTTCCTTCAGCGAATATGCACGTTTGCCTTCTTTCGTCGGTATCATCTCAAACGTGCTCCAGAAACGTTTTCCTATAATCGCGCTCATCTCTACCAAATCCTTTCCCAACATCAGACTCCCGTTTGCTGTCACTTTATAAATTTTCTTGAAATTCAGTTTCTTTATTATCACGTACATGCCCACGGCAATCGTATCTTCCTCAATTTCACACATGTTTCTCTCAGATGCGTTCCCCTGAATACAATATGCGATAACCTCAAAAAGTTATAGGTTGTCAATGTTATATGCAGTTTTTTAATTCAGGCCCGTTCGAAATTCGTATAACAATTTTCCTATTATTCTTCATTCCAGTTTATAATTCTTATTAAAAAATATGGTAATTACGAGTACATTCCTGTTGTATATTTACGACTCGGTTTAACCTAAGCGTGTCAGAGATAAAACAGCCAACGTGCTGTTGCTGTTGATGGCATTCGACGATACGTCATATACATTATTAAAATATTAAGAGAGTTATAAGAATTACTTCATTTCTTCAAGTATGTACATGAAATTTAAGATTTCAATGGATAAAGAATATATTTTTGATTTATTTTGCAGTACGTGAAGGAAATGGTTATTTATAAAGAATTCCAAGCAGTGGTGCTCGCAGGAGGAGGAGGCTCCCGCATGACAGAGCTCACCCATGGCAAACATAAATGCTTATTGCCCATAGGCAACGTACCCATGGTTTGGTACCCCCTTCAGTTATTAGAACGTGCTGGCTTCAAGGAAGCCATAGTCATCGTATCAGCTAACATGGAGACCAACGTGTCGTTGGCTCTAAGCAATTTGAATCTTAAAATCAAAGCAGATATTGTTCCTATAGAGGATGCAGAAGATCTGGGAACGGCTGACTCTGTGAGGCTGATTCATGAAAAGATTCATACAGATTTCATAGTAATCTCTTGTGACCTGATCACTAATATAGATATACATGAGATTTTGAATATGTACAGAAAGCATAATGCCAGTATCACTGCATTGATGCTTCCTGTACCCAAAGTACCTGACGAGTTCGTAACGCCAGGTCCAAAGAATAAACAGAAGCCTGAGACTGATTTAATTGGAATCAGCAATGAAACTGGCCGCCTGATTTTCCTAGCGTCTGCCTCGGACTTCGAAGAAACGATTAAAATTTCGCAAACGTTGCTTAAAAAACATCCAAGCTTCACGATCCATTCGAAATTGATGGACACTCATTTGTACGTGATTAACAAATGGGTGCTGGATTTCTTGGTGCACAATAAGTGAGTGTACAGAAAATCAGTCATTTATTATCAACATTTTATGTCGTACATTTTTTTTATAGAAACTTTACTACGCTGAAGGGCGAGCTCCTTCCGTACATCGTTAGGAAACAACTTTCTAAACCACCTAAACAATACCTGGACGACAAGAACACCTCTGTTGTACGGTTGAATGTAAAGGACGATATTTATCATTTTGCTATGGAGAAACCATTGGATGAATTGATCAGAAAAATGTCTGCGTTCAATGATCATGATACCGATTTGGAGGACGCTTATCATGGGGATGTGATTAGGTGTTACGCTTATATTGGTACTGGGAAATTCGGCTTGAGGGCGAATACTATACAGATGTATCACCTTGCTAACACTAAGGTACAGGAGTTACTTTAGTAACTGGTACAGAATCTGGTACCAAATTGCAGCATTTGGTCAACCAAAATAATATAATTATATTCAATTTATAAATTGTATTGCAATTTATCTTATAAATTTATTCCTATTAGATATCAGAATGGTGGGGCAATGAGGAACAGACGATACCAAACATAGCATCTAATGCGACAGTGCGTAGTACGCAAATGCAAGATTGTCGCGTGGGCAATAATGCACTCGTCGATGAAAAGACGTCGCTTAAACAAAGCCACATCGGTCCAAATTCAGTCGTCGAGCCTAAGAGCAGAGTATCACAGAGCGTTATTATGGAGAACGTGACGATTAAACAAAAGTAAGAATAGGAGATCAATTCTTAATTAAAGATAATTATAAAAATCATTTTCTACAGATGTGTAATACAGAATTGCATACTATGCAACGGCTGTGTGATCGAAGAAGGTACTGAGTTAAAAGACTGCCTGGTGGGTCCTCAGCATATCGTAACATCTGGAAGCCAACATTCTCGCGAGGTTCTTACTGATCCCGATAAATTGATAGAAATTTAATGATAATTAAATAAGAACTCTGTATAATAAATTATGTACGTTTTTTCCACAATAAAAATATAATACAATTGAACAGCTGTTCATGTATCGAGTATATTTATTTCAAATGAGAACCTCTGCCCCCTGGAGGGAAACAGATTTACGAACACACGTGAACTCCTCTTTCGTATCGTCTCTCCGTGCAAAATGGTAAGCACGTACAGATAAGTTTTAAAATCCATAAATTTCCGATCAATCATTTAAATTATAGACTTAAAAAATGTTCGATGCTCTTCTGTAAAGTGTCTAAAATTAATTTAAAACTATAGTATTTGAATAAAAGTCGTAATAAATGTACTATTGAAGTTGAACGGTGGTTCAGGTTATACGGCCAGTGTTTACTAGTTGACACGAGGTTTCCCTGAAGGAATAAGGAATATCTGACTGTCTTATTAAAAATTAATTGTTTAATGTTCGCAGACGAAGGGTACATCGAGTTTTGGTAAGCGGAGAAACAAGACACACACCTTGTGCAGACGGTGTGGGCGCAGCTCGTACCACATCCAAAAATCGCAGTGTGCACAATGCGGGTATCCAGCGAAAAAGATGCGATCTTGTAAGTTGCAATCTCATAATAAACGAGATTTCACTTCTAAGAATTAACTAATACCATTTCCTTGACACAGAAATACATAATAGATAGCAGATCTGTGTTTGACAATCAAACATTATTATTAATAGCTTTACTTTAGACGATTGTATCAATGTTAAAGTCATTAATGATCTCTGTATATGTATATGTTAATTACAGAATTATACGGTTTCATAATAAGTAGTAGATAGTAAATTATGTACATTAATTAATAACCGCGGTCTCGCAAATTTCTATTCAGTAACGCGCAGATTAATATTGCAAAATGTTAACTTATATGCAGTTCTGAAGTACGACGCGAAAGGTACTTAGCTCGTAGCTGTTAGTCGTGAGACGGTATGTTACCAGGTCGCATTCAGCCACGATTTCGCCTCCACAAGCATCAAAAGATCAAGAATAATCGCATGATCATTTAGCGTTTAAAGAATCCTCAATACGAATCGAGAATAGGAAACAAATTTCAACAGACGGTCGAATAGAACTCGAATACAAATGACTGTTTGGAAGAAACTGTTCGGTAAGTACATAGTACATAAAAATATAAAGATATGTATTTTAACGAATCTAATATTCACAGGCAAGTACCTATTAGTTACGAACACCGTGAGCTGCGGTTTGATGATGGGAGCCGGGGACGTGCTTCAACAGCGGAGCGAATATTTCAGGAAGCACAAATACCTGCCGCATGGAAATTACGTGATGGCAGCATCCCCGGAAAAGAAGCTCCCAAGTCCAGTGGCTTACATCCACGATTACACGCGAACCAGAAACATGATAATCGTAGGCCTATTACAAGGACCGTTCCATCACTGGTTCTACATGTTCCTAAACAGGATCCTCCCCGGAAGGAATGCGTTGTCAGTTGTGAAAAAGACTTGCATGGATCAGTCCATCGCCAGCCCGATCTGTTTAGGAATATTTTTCATCGGCCTTGGCCTTCTAGAGCATCGAACGATCGACGAGATCCGCGAGGAGATAGACATGAAATTGTACGACACGTGGATGGTACATAGCTCGATTATTGATAAAAATAAACTCTTAACTATATGCATTTAATTAAATTCTATTTATAACCAGACAGTACCACCGATTAGTATTAAAAGGAATAAAATTTGTAACATTGTATGGAAATAAAGATACCTTTTGTATAAATGAATCTGTGAATGATTGAAAAGCCCTATTATCGGTTATTAATCAGGATTAGACTTAAAGTCACGTGTATCTGTTTATCAATCACCTGATAAAACTGAATGGCACTACGAGATTTGCTCTCGCGGCGTCGAACGTTTCGAAACATCGTCCGATCACCTAAGATGTTGTTTATCAGTGTTTATCAACATGCAACCGTCTGATGCATCCCGATGGAATTTTTATTATTACTGTTTTATCGGTCGTAAACAATAGCCCATCGGATGCAACGTGTTTATTAAAGTGACAGATATTGTTTGACGTTCGGCGACAATGGGATTACAAAAGCCTTCTAAGCCGCCAGTCGCCGGCGTGCAAACATTGATTATTCGCGAGTAAATACAAACAGTAAACCGTGCTAGTAACAAGTAAGACCGGCGGATTTGTCGTCGGTGCATCTTCCGAAATTGTATCGCAATAGGCGCGCTTAGGTAAACGTGTGGGCGAGGGAAACTTTCCGGAATACTTTTATACACTGTTATACCAACAGTGTATATGAAATAATCGGAGATGGTTTGTATTTCATCTTAAGCGAATTACATAAACGGTATTATGCATTGAGAAGAAATTGCTCCTCAATAATAAGAATTAAATGTCGAGACTGATAGGATCTTTTCAACAAAAATTGTATTGATAATTCTTGATGCACGCCTTCTTATCGCTTTTCAAACAGTCCACTCGGAATCGCGGTATTGGAAAAAGGTCGACTACGAAAATAGACTCTTTTGTATAAGAAAATTAAGTGGTTTTAGGAAATACCTGTTAGGGCCAGAGTCGTCTTTGTATTTTGCATTTGCGAAGAAATATATGGATACGGTTAACAAAAAGTTGCCACGACATTTGCATGCGACTGATGTGATTCATTTAAGTGATTAGCCGTGACTGAATTGATTTCGAAACGGTGGCAGGTCGAAAACACGAGTCGTTCCCAGGACCATCAAACCTGGAACATAGATACATTTTTTAAATGTATGCAGTTTTCGCGCGCTAACCTCATTACTTGGAGTATCGAATATTATATTACATTTACCTGAGGAATTTAATAATTGAATAATCGTAGATAATAAAAATAAAGATAAGAAGACGTCTTTAATTAATTTTATGACTGACATTCTTAATAATTATTAATAATAATTAACCTCGATAGAATCGACATTTCCTGATTTAGGTAAATCGACGGTTTAATTAGAACTCGAGCGAATTTATATAAATAAGAGATTGATTACCGGTTCCAATCGAGTACATAACAGTTTTTCCAATCGGCTTTTGCATATTCTTGGTGTGATGCCAAACGTAGAGGCCGGAACCGATAAGGCCGCAACCGCTGAAAATTCTGCAACTCAGACAGTCGCGGCTTCGATTGTTGATCATACTTTTCACCGTGGATGTTTCCTCCATGTTTTACTTCCAAATGGTAATATAAAATAACTTGAGAACATACGCGACGAAACCGTTTTCGACCGCACGTACCTATCGCGATTTACGTTTGAACCGCCATATTTGTATACGGTATATAAATACGGATAAATAAAAGTTTACATACAAGCACGAAGTGCCTACAGAGAGAATTTTCTTCCTCTCTGATATTGCCTTTGGAAATGAATTCGAATTTTGATTGATTGAATTCGAACTTCAGTAACTTTATGGGACTTCGTTTCGCACAAAAGTCTGCAATTTTTTACGCAAAATATTGTATACGACCGTCTTAGCAGATAAAAATAGTATCTACAACTTTTACTTGAAGCATTTTTCGAAATTCCGCCGCACAAAAAATTTTCAATTTTTCCGAGATTTTTCCAAGGGGTACCCCTTCAAATTTTGCGAAATTTTCGTTTTTTGCCAATAACTTCCAAACCGTTAGAGATACGGGAAAATTGCATCAGACCTTTCTTGTAGAGGACGACGAGATCTACAATTTCTGTATAAAAACTTTTTGCTAGCATTAATATTTAGC
>NW_017144747.1:294073-322569 GCF_001652005.2 Ceratina calcarata
TGAGGAAAAAAAAATTTTCCGAAATTTTTTCTAAGGTGTTTAAATTATGATTGATTAAATTCTGAATACCAGAATCTAAAATTGCTGATATATGCAGATCCAAAACACCTAACGAAATAAGGGAATAAAACAAAACTAGAAGAGATATTACAAAATTGTTCCATTTATTTGTAATTTAACTAACAGAAGTCAAAACTTAACTATTGTAGAAGTGAAAGCATATTTTCTATCGTTAAAAAATGTATTACATAAGGAGTATAAGTATATATACATATATATATATAATGATGTCTTCTTTTTTATTTAAATTCGATGGAGTATACAAAATTTTTATCGGCCAATCCCCCCACAATTCCCGTGGTAATGCTTCTTAATTATTTATTGAGAAAATAAATAAATAGTAGTTGTGATGAGGCAGAAACTGATAATAAGCCGTTTCATTCGATCAGTTTCTTCGCTTTGAAATATCGTCTTAAGTAAATGACCTGGTGAATCGCGAGTGCCAACAGCCAGCATATGGACAGTATACTCAAATAATATACACGCGCGTTCGTCGCCTCTGAAAGTGATAGATTCATTTAATCAGTAGTCGGATCAAACACGCCAGATAGACAGATTTATCTAAGACTTTTTACCATTGGTATCTCTCATCTCTTCCTCATTCTTTCGCATGCGTGCAAAATCCTGCACGATAGTCTCGGACAGATCTTCCAACCGTTTCAATTCGACCTCGGATGGTTTCAATTTCGCTGCCTCAGCGATCTTAAAAGGAAATCAAAATTTCCGCTTTTATCACCGCGTGGGAACATGGGAGTTGAAATTACTCAATCTCCTTTAACTGCAGCTTAATTTCTATGTAAGTGTTCGCAATCAAACTTTGTTAAGTGGCAGTTTCATGTTAATTAAATAGTGGCTGGGTGGTTTAAGATAAATAAAGAATATCCTAGTGCTAGATCGCATGCAGAAATCTATGCTATCAAAAGACACACTAACGATGTCTAATCAAACCAATTTTGCTACATTACCAACTGTGTGCCCATACAAGCCACATATAAAAGAAAGAAAATAGATGAAATGTTACGAGCTCATTTCTGAAAAAGGCATTGGCAATCCAGAGAATATAATTTTTTTTAAATACGCAAAGATTGCCAATTCCTACATGTTTCGTCAAGTGATGAAACGGACCGAAGGAAAACGATAATAAATAATGAAAATGTTATCAGAATCTGAAACGTCGAGACTTACTCCGTCGTAATTTTTCGCTTCGATGCCACGCTTTATGCTCAGGTGGACTTCCTGTTTCATGTGTTTCATATCTACAACAAATTTTTTTATACGATAGAAATAAAACGAACAGTTCTTCACACTAAAGCTTTATACTTACTGCCTGAGAACGACGGCTGTATGCTGTGTGCTATAAAACAGATCTCAAAGGTATCATAAGTTTCTGTGACGAACGAGAACTTCAACATCTTGTCATGAGGTATATCTTCCTTCTTCGACAGAATGTCACCCTTCGAATCCCTTACCTATCGATAACAAATATTCCCAAGAAACTTCATTACGACTTTCTTCCTACCCACAACAATAATCATTAGATTGCAAATTTGATGCGCTCATAGATAAATCAACTGCGCAGGAAATATAAACGAAGTAACTAAAGCTTGTACGATAACAGTTTATATAAAAATCTGTAGTCTAATATTGATTATTCTCGAAAATCGGGTAGGGCGACGAATACAACGTCAGAGCATATGCACGGAGAGGTTAAGTTGCACCGTGGGTGAATAAATATATTAAAAATAGGAGCATTGGAAATTGATAACTCACAATGTATTCGGTTTTGATGCCCGGCGACATCGAAACCTCGTATTCCCCGGCGACTATGACGTCCGCTTGGACCTCTTCTTTCAAACATTTCAGCGAATTCGGTTCCAGATAGAATCTGATACCCTGGACGTACGCGAACAACGCGACGAAAATTAATATATTCCGCATTTTTTTCCTTAACTATGTGTCGCATGAACTAATCTCGTCTACAAAAGAGCAGCTGAATATTTCCGGCGTTAGGGAATAGTTAACCACGAACGCATTCTGATGACTTGGCAGCCATTGAATGTTTTCAATGGATCATGTGATGGGAGAAAGTTAACACGTGGATCATTCTTGATTTGAAAAAAAATACCGATATCTTCGTATTTTTATATAATTATGTGGACGATCGTGTATAGTCGTCGTATTTGAATTTTTAATAAACGGAGATATCCCCGATCGGCTTTGCGTTGGTTTTCAATCTTAACCTTTCGGAGCAAGCGCGGGTTAAATGTAAACGGCGCTGAATCAAATTTGAAGTCGGCGACTCGTTAGCGGCAACGAACTTTTACTGAATAAGAGAAATATATACGATTCTCTACCCCTGAGAATTTTACTAATTCTCCACGATTAGTTCGTCGCACAGTGCAATACTTCGAATCTAAATAAATACACTGGCTTTGCCAATTTAGCGTATAAAATCGCAGGGTTTTACTTTTGGAAATGTCAACTTGTGACTCTCTGGATGTGATTTTAGAACAGCTATGCGAGAAACTGCGAAATCTTGAAACAGTAACTGTATTTTTTCAAAGTAAGTCGAGTTTCATTATTTTATTCATGAACTCTCGTTAAGAATTAACGAATTTTGCATATTTTTCTTTCAGATGGTCAAGTGATAAAAGACGAACTTCTTAACATGCGTTCAATAGTTACCCAGATCTCTAATGGGGTGGAAGTCGAGAGGCAGAGGGTAAGCCAAATGAGGGAAGAGATCGATGCGATGAAGGTATGTTCCACAGTTTCTATATTAAAAGGAAGAAATCTTAAACAGTTAACAAACTGTAGGATTTAATATCAAAGCTGAATCGTTTGGATCAGAAGATTATTCATATGGACAGGAATGTGCCACAGAGATTGTTAAATGATTATCAAATAGTTGAAAGCTCAACAGCAAAGATTAAACCCAAGAAGGAAATCTCAATAGCAACACCAACACCTATGAAAAACTGCAAGAAGATGTTGTTCAATGAGCCTGAAGTCTACTATACAATACCTTTGATAACGCAGGAAGAGTTTAGTAAAATACCAAAATATATTATAGGAAGGCAGTCATTAGACGCTGTAAACAGTTTAGTAAACACTATTAATGAGATAATTCAGGCGAAGTATACATTTCTGTCGTTGGGGAAAGCCCATGCCAGGAAGCAGGGCGACTTGAATCTGTTTTTATATTATAAGAGACAAGAAATGGATATGAACATTGGAAATGGTAAGATTCTTCAATCTCGGTTAAAAATGTTTGCATAAAAGTGATTGCATTTCAGAATGCGTGTACTTCTTCACTAACGAAGACTATGAGAAGCATACGACAACGAAGTTGAACAAAATCAAGTTGAATCTATTGGTAGTATTAAGACACTGCAAGAGAATAAGAGAATGGAGATCGAAAAATGACACGCGATACGTGATATGCACCGGATGAAACGCGTGTAGATTATCTACACGTATTCACGTATGTACAAGTTTATCTACTTGTACATACGCGAATATAAGAAATTCATTTATTTGTACAGACGCGAATTATTTTCTTATCATATGTAAGATAATTTTAATGCTTAATAATTATGTAAGCACAAATGTGCATTATTGCATTCTAACAATCATCGTCCATTTGTATTTTTGAGATGCCTACGGTCGAATAATAAACTGCGTATTTTTGAGATTCGCGTTTGTTTCGGTTCCCTAGACAACGTGTTTACTGGGAATGAACTCGCAAAGCTCGGGCGGACTGTCGAATTGTTTCGACGGCACGAAGACTCAAGTTTAGTTTGCCATGAAAGAATCCTTCCGTTTTCATTTCCAAGGAACGAGGTAATCTGCTCTGATGTACTCTCGACCGCAACACTCGCCAACGCGAGATCAAACGAAACTATCATTTTTTTTACGATTATTTAAGAGTGACCCGGGTGGATCTCTTTTGATTAGAAATTTCATATTAAATTATTTAATTACGGATATACGTATTTAAAAATACAAACGATTTCACTTGCTCGGAAACATGCAAACGCGATGCATAAAGAAGATATTATGAATTAAATAATAAAATAATCTACAAATTCCTATATGCGATATTTTTATTCTCCCTTAATGTTACTTTACATTAAATTTTAGATAGAATTAGGCTTGTAATATGAACGTGTGCAAAACCGAGTCGATTAGCACTTTGAGCGAGCAGGAGGACGACCTCGATTTCGAGGGGTCAATCATTTGGTCCCAAGAGGAACCGCTTTCCTCGAACGAGATTTTAGAATTTCAACCGGAACCTGAGAATGAGAATCGGCTCAAGTCTCTCTGCCGTTTATGCGCCGGAGAAACCCCAAATCCGATTTATATTTATTCCGAGTTCGGAGAATCCCTCAGACTTTTGCATAAAATAAACACCTGTCTCAGTATTAAGGTAATTCTTCGTAAACCGTGAATTTTTAAAAATGTGAAAATGTCTTGATACCCGTGAAAATAAAAATAACATGAACTCTTTATGGTTTTAAATATTAAATACGTTTTTTTATAAATCCACAATTTAATTATTATTGAGACTTTCCAAATCCTTCTCTTTAAATTAATCACGTTATTGGCATCAGAATTAATTACTATTTAACTTCAGGTAAAAAAAACTGATCCTCTTCCGAAGCAACTCTGTCCGACTTGCGTCGAAAAGATCACCTGGTGCAACGACTTCGACGTGCAATGCATCAGAGCCGAGGAGACCCTCTTCGAGATTTTAAAGCAAAGACATTCGTTCAACAACTCCAAAAGCGATGGGAACACCGAAGAGAATTCAGATTGCTGTCCGTTATGCGTGGAAGGACGGATGAGAGTATATGAAGAAGATAAGGAATCAAGGAAAGACATTGAACTGTACGATAGCGACATCGTCCTCGAGAGCAGCGACGAAGAACAGATTCCTAACGAGATTAAAATAGAAGAAGAACCAGAAAACGAATCTATAACGCTGGTCTGTCTAGGTACCAAACAGAAGTACTTGAAATGTGGGGCTTGCATGAATCTGTATCATACGAAAGAGACTCTGGACGAGCATAAATGCAAGCCTAACTTGCAGTCTACTTCAAAACCGTACAAGTGCGAGGTTTGCTTCGCGACATTCACTTTTGAGGAGAGACTGCAGTTCCATCAAAATTTTCACAAAGATGCGAAGGCGTTGTACTGCGACATTTGCAAGATCACTTTCGGCAAGGAATTGAAATTGTATTATCACTACAAAAGGTATCATAAAATGAAACTGTAGAAACAAGACTTCATATGAAATTAAATTATATTGAATTCTTTTTTCAGGTATCACTGCAAGGATGGAAGAGTCTCCTGTTTGCAGTGTGGAAAGTTATTTGAAAATCAGGATGGGTTGAAGAAACACGTTTGTGTAGATGGGAAGACGAGGCCTCACGTCTGCGAGGTCTGCTCTAAGGGATTCTGCGACGGATACACTTTGAAACGACACGTGGTCACTCACCTCCCAGAGAAGCCTTATAAATGTCCGGAGTGTTCAAAGAGTTTCACACAGAAGTCGAGATTGAACAAACACGTGGCGGGTCATAGTATCATCTTCGAGAACAGTCAAACCATTTGGAGGTATTATTACATTCATTCATTGTTCTTTATAATTATAGTTGACTATTGTTTTCATTCGAAGATGCGTTTGCTGCGGCGAAGCGTTTGGTAGCTGTGAATCCGCGGACGAGCATTGCAAGAAGCACGAGGAGAAGATCAGTTTGATCGAAGAATTACAAGTACTAAAATTGTACCACTGTGAATTCTGCAGCAGTCATTTTGCAGACATGGAGCACTTGAAGAGCCACAGAGAGACTCACGTTATTGAAACACCGTACTCTTGCACCCAGTGCAATTCCATATTCAAGTCATTCGCTGAGGCTGTCCTTCACTGGAAGGAACACCCGAGGATATTCAAAGTATTGGTGGTGTTCTTCTGCGAGATCTGCGACAAAGATATGAAAGAGCTGTCCTTGTTATACAAACATAAGCAGAAGAGGCACCAGCCTGTGGCTAGGAAGTCTGAGAAAGGGAAGGAGAAGTTCATCTGCGAACTTTGCGGTAGCGTGTTTGCTAGCATTGAAGATTTTCAAGAGCATGGCAAGTACAGGTGCTCTAAGTTCCCTTGCGATATCTGTGGGAGTCTTTTACCAACCGCCAATTCATTGAATGCACACAAGAGGAGGCATAGTGGCCTAAGACCGTGAGTATAAATCGTTTGAACTTAAGACTTGATCCATTAATCGTCGAAGCTGCTAAAACATAATCTAATTCTCAATATTTCTTAATCATAGCTAATATGAAGCAAGTCTAAAATCTATTTTATTATAATTTAGGTATGTTTGCAATATCTGTGGGAAGAGTTATACACAGTCTAGCCACATGTGGACGCACAAACGGTTCCACATGGGCGTGAAACCATACGCCTGTGAATACTGCGACCAGAGATTCACAATAAAGCCCGACCTGGCTGATCACACCAGGAAGAAGCATACAAGGGAAAGACCGTTCAAATGCGACGTTTGCAACAAGGCTTTCTTAACCGGCTCAGTGTTCTACCAACACAGATTGATACACAGAGGCGACCGGAGATACAAGTGCCACTACTGTGAAAAGGCATTCACCCGGACAGAGGCTTTGAACAATCATATAAAAATTCATACTGGTGAGAAGCCTCACGCTTGCGACGTTTGTGGCAGATGTTTCAGGCAAAAAGGAGACATGAGGAAACACAGACGGACTCAACATACTGCCAAACAAGATACAAAGTAGATTAAACTTCGAATATTATAGGATATTTGTTCTGTTTTAATTCCCTGTTTCGATTCATAGTTTTAACGAATGTTCTCTGATTAATGAAATGTAAATAAAAGGACTTTATATAATTTCGCGTTATTTCTGAAATCTCTCGGAATTATAAATCCCGTAAACAGTACAAATTGTATAAATTGACGGATAAGATTCACGTTTCTTCGGATTAAAAATTAGAAAAGCATTAAGCAAAAGTCGAGAATGTTATCTATGGAAATCAAAGCGAAACGATGATATTTAGAGAGGAACTTCGGTCGGATAGCGGAATTCTTTGAAAAGTCGCGGTACAATAACTGGCGCGCAGCTGCATTAAATGCAGAACAGGTGATACGACCGATGGTCTCGTGATTATTGTACCACCGAACCTCGCGGTTCTCAATCGTTTACTCATAAAAAAAAGATTGAAACCTACGATAAAGGAATCGGTCTAAATGAGATCGCAATGACAACAAGTCGGAGATAAGATCATATCGTGAGGTGCTCCACGTACCCAACTTTTCCGTAAGTCAACAGCGCGCACAATAATTTCCTTGTACAACAATTAAGCGTCCTTGGTCCCGCGATAAAAACAATCTGCATAACAGCGAATTATCGACGTGCCTTCGAGCCGATTCATCCGATATTACCACAGTATACCTCCTTGCTTCAAACTAACACGCATCTAACCTGGTGCAGCGTTTGACATATGCCTGACGTTACGTGTGTGTGACACCTGGAAATCGAGACGCAGAGGGAAACGTATTTTTTTTTTTTCTTCAGGACACCAATGAAGGATGGCGTTTCCACCGTTGGTCAGCTCGACGCCTCCTCCGTTGGATAATTTCGGTGACTCCGAGGAGGACGAGTTCGGGGATTTCGCAACTGGAGGCATAGATGGTAAACAAAACATTATATTATAATAAGTTTCAATATGTAAATTGTAAAATTCTGTTGCAGGATTATCCGTGTCTTCAGACTCACCTCAGAAACTTATAACACCTATTCAAACGCCTCTGCCATCGCAGAATGCCTCACCGAAGGTGAATGGCATCCCAGATACTCCTAGAAAGACACCTGTGAAACCGTGGACCTGTGTCAATACTATGTGTCCATGTGTGAAACCAACGATCACAGAAGATGTCTTGATACTCGAGAAAATAAATGATACTGTAAGCAATATTAAACTGAAGACAGACGATGAGAATGTTGAGACAGTGGTTGAGGAGAGTAAAAAGAATATAGAGAATAATAATAATAAAGAGGATGCAGCTGAGAGGACGATCTCCAGTGCGAGTAATCTAGCGAGCGAGGGTAGCAGTTTAGCTAGTGAACGGGAGGCTTCTCCAAACCCAGAGGACGTGGAACCGTTGAGCCTGGATTTTGGAGATCCCACCGTACCTCCCGACGCCGTACAACCAGTAGAAGACGAATTTTATGACTACGAGGAGTTCGAGACTGCAGAAAGTTGGATTCCCAGTAACGATGCGTTTTCAGAGTTCAAATTCGCTGAATCTGAGAATACTTTGAACAATGCCAGCAGTCTGAGCAGAGACTCGAACGTCGACGATAAGAAAGATTTGGATGTGGACTTGGAAAATGAGAAACCTAAATTGGATGAGCGACATGTAGAAAATAGCGAAGATGCTTTTGAATTTGGAGATTTCGAGGATTCGAAATTTCCAAGCGTCGAGCATTCGAGTTTCCCTGTTGAGGGAGAGCTACTCGACGACTCAAAGCCTGATTTCTCTTCAAGGGAAACGAAGGACGAGGCTGTCTCATTCGGAGAAGGAAAAAGCGTTCGAGCCGAGAATTCTCAAACACTGCCAGTTATCTCCAGGTGTTCCAGCGAAGAGTTTGGCGACTTCAAGTACGACACGGCTTCTTTCGAGGCTCCTCAGATGGAATTCTCCGGTTTCACGGAGGCAACTGAGAACAGAGAGGAGGCTTTGGTTCAGGATGATGATTTCGGGGATTTCGCCAATTTTTCTGAGCATACGCAACCTGAAAGGGTTGACGAAACAAATGTACCTGAAAGGAGAGGAGACGATGACGATTTTGGTGACTTCAATGACTTCGAGACTGCCTTTGAACAGCTCGCAGTGGAACCACCGCAAATCAGTTTAAAAGAGTCAATTTGTCGGATAGAAAATAAGAACGTAAGTTTCATTTGAATTTAAAAAATAAGGAGCCTTACCAGTGTGACCGCCTAAAATTTTGTATCATTTTTGAGAATGTTTTTTAAGTTTCACACGGCCCCTTAATAACATCAATCAAGTGAAAGTAAACCAGCACGTATTTCCTTTAGGCTGCTAACAAAATAGAAGATATAATAACAATAATGTTCCCATTGGACTCCGAGCAAGGCGAGATCGAAATCGAAGCGTTGATAACGCAAGTGGACAAAGTGTGGCAGAGTATAAAGAACGTAGAAGAAACGAACGCGTTGACTTATCAATGGGCGAACAGTTCTAGCAACAACGTGTTGTTGAACTCGCTCGGCATAGACTCCCGGAATATTGTGAGTAACGTGTTTACAAACGACCTGCTGACTAGGTATTAAATTGAAGTGTTTGCAGTTGTTCGGGCCGAGGTGGAACCCAAACGTCCCGAGATTCGCGGCGAATCTCGGTTTCACTCCTTTGGAGCCAATCAAAGCTATGCCCGAGTCTCAACCGACTGCTTCGAGTTCTAATAAAACTCAGACCTCGACTAATTCGGAGGTGAGTGATTCACGGAACCGATGGTATTATTAAGAGTCATTTATAATTAATAACGACGCAATGTTATTAGGAAGTACCTGCTGCTCAATTCGATTGGAATAGTTCCGGGCTTGTTAATCCCTTAGAAGCTAGTAAGTATTCTGCATTTCGATAATACCGTTGCGCTTAATTAGAGGAAAAATATGATTAGGTTCGCACTATGTGTACATTTGTACGTTACACTTTGTTCGCTTTCGCAATATCTTTGTACCGGTTATCCGAGGCTTCCAAACTGCAGCTCGTTAACAAGAGTTTTGTCTGAAACTGAAATTTTGGAACTACAGTTTGGCAAGCTTGAAGTGGATCCGGTATAAACCGTGCTAATGCTGGGCCTCACGAATTTGACGAATCGTGTAATCTAGGTGGTGGTTTATCTGCTCTTCTACCTCTGGACTTTCTGTGTCCTTTCGATCCTCTACTAACATCCCACAGCTCCACCAACTCTGAATCCTACCATCGACCAAGTAGCGCAAGGAATCCTATTAATCATCGTAAGTCTTAGGCTTGTATTCCGTAGCCAGAACTAGAAACATTAGATTCTCTGTATTTGCATGCCGTTACGCTGAATCCTCCTGCCAACGCGGTTTACAAGATTAATCTTTTGCAAAACGACAGATGCCCCGGAGTCGAACGTAAGCAGAGAACGTTGCAACTCGGTGTCCAAAGTGGAGACGTTAGATCCGTTGGAGATCGACGTTGCTAAGTCGAGACGTTCTTCGAAGATAATCGAGCCTCTGCCTGCTCCACGGTCGTCCGAATGGAAGAAGAAACCCGAGCACAAGTCTAGCCAGAGAGCAGTTCTCACCGAGAAGCAGTGTCCTACGGAAAAGCAATTTTCAGTAAACGAGAAGCAGTACGCGAGTACAGAGAGACAATTCTCATCGAACGATAAACAGTATTTGCCATCGGAGAGGTCAGAGTATCGCGGCAAGGCTGCGAACAAGAGACCGGAACACGTGGTGATGGACAGGTACGGTCGGATGATGCCGATCCAACCGGAGACAGCGAAAGTATTGAACCGGCTGCCGGATCTCTCGTTCCTCAGCGCGAGAACTCTGATGCTCGACAGGGCCTGCGAGATGGGCGTGATAAGTCGCAAGATGCCCGGCTGAGTAACGTCGGTCTGAGCGCGAGTTTGAAAGGTCAGAACATTCGACAGAAAACAACACAACTCTCTCTCCTAGTGTCCCGTGGACAGATGCGACGTAGAAACGAAGGAGAAAAGACGTTCCATTAACCTTTCAAACCCGCGCTTGGACCGACCTTCCTAAAACCCATCCTCCCCCGTCCATTGCCCCCTACTTCCCTCTCCTCCCCTAGCCATGAAACGCAAAGAACACGTTCACTGATCAAGTATTCACCTGTTCAGTATGAGAAATACCGATTCCGTATGGAGTTAAATAAGCGAGATTCGGAGAGGAACCGTGGTTCACGAAACGGAGTCCTGATGTAATTTCAGTTCCGATGAGTTTCTCAACTGGCTTGCGAGTATTCACACATCACCGATAGTATGTGATACATAGTTGCCCTTTGTTCAAGGCTGCGGATTTTCATGCAGAATATTTATACATCGATTTTAAAAGCATAGACTTTTCTTTGAACATAAAGTTCTGTAGAATTTCATTTTTAAAGTAGAGGGTATAAACGCATAAAATCTGCAGTCTATTAATCATCGTTTAAGCTTAAGTATTCTCCCTTCCTCCCTTCGTTTCTCAGATGCGACGTGGACCAATCGATAGTTTAAGCGCGTAGCTAATAGCAACGTTTCTAATTATTATTACTGCTTCTAATCCTTGTTTCAACGGGTATATTAATTAAGGAATTGTCGACACACATTTTCGTGGCCTTGCGAGGTTTTTTTTTCCAAGCATAATGTACTTAATCTAGCGCGCACGCCGACTCCGTTCCGTGAACGGGCGTAAAACTGTGCGAGCTAATAGTATCCGCAGCCGTTTACCACGCGTCGTATGCAACATTTTCGTTTTCGAAATGGCCGAAAACAGCGAAACTGTAGTCGGTGACACCGAGCCACAGCTCGGCGCTGATATTACGTTCAGAGGGAATTGTCAAACGTAGCTGGCGTTCAAAAGTGACTTAAAAAAGAAGAAACAATACTAATAAGACGATATTGTAGACGGAGAAACTTAACACGGGGGTGCTCACACCTTTCACATTTGATAATCCTCATTTTTTCATAGACTGAACGTTCTTATCACGGTATCGATTTCAGTTAAGCGTATCCCGTCGTGCTCGCGTTGAGGATTTCCAACTTACTAGTTTAATTTATTAATACCGCAATTATTCCGTGCTACTAATCCTGCGAGTCTGGGAATCTTCTACGCGAGAGGGATGATCCTCTTGTACAGGATATATCAGAGAAAGCCTGTGTCATTTAATTGGTACTAGTCAATCTCGGAACTTACACAGAACACGGAAATAATTTACCCTTCTACAGTGTCAATAAAATAACTCTTATTTTTACCGATTGTCTATTCCCTTCTCGCATCTATCGTTCTCTACTTCTAAAATAAGCCAAACAATTTTATGTTCATTAAAAAGAAAAAAAAAAGAAAAAACATAGACGAATTAGTGATTTAGCATTGGAATCGTGGCTATAGGCGTCAGGCGTACTCGTGCGCCGGCTGGTACGGACAGGTACCAAATGCCACAAGGTCACGACTCGTGTGCCCGTACATATACACCGGGAGGAATAGAGCCGACGCGAGTGAAGAGGACAGAGATAGATAGAGTGAGAGAGACCTTTTATTGTGCGGTTTAGAGCTGCGTCGGCAAGGTGCGCGACCAATGAACAGCAGAATAACAGGTGAAAGAACGCACACGTTGCTGTTAGACGCCCAGTGATGCTGTGCGCACTTGTCCCGAATGAATTTTTCATTAACTCACTTTTCAACACGGCGTAAATATTTTTCAATTCAAGTCATGATTGAGAGATATTCCACGCAATTCGATGGAATTAATGCGTAAATCTTTCCAATAATTGAAGGATGCTCTGTAATTTGATGGAATTCACGAATTATAATTGTTTATAATTCTTTCCTATTGAATTGTACTCTGAGTACCTCTGGCTTACGTTTGAGTTTCGTTAACGAGAAAGGCAACGGGAAGCGAATTAGTGGGTTAATAATAATAAGCAGTATCCATCGGAATTGATGGAATGCGTGTCGCGTGGACAATGGAAAAGGTCGTGCATGGGCTGTGGCATTTGCGTTTGACTAATGAACGCGTTTGCGGGAAAACGCAGCGGCGGTTGGCGACGTGTCGGTTCTCTCTCGGCACCGGCACGGCACGGCACGGCACGGGTTCACGCTTATACAACTTCATTCACGAACGGTGTACGTACGAGAAGATAAATTGCGGGTTTCCCTCTCGAACAAACGCCACTCCCAATTAATACGGATTCCCGTTTCGCAAGTCCGTGCCTTTTGTAAAGAATTCGTTTCGGATTTCATCGTTCAATACGAGTAGACTGTAGCAAGTTTCGCTACAGTTTCTACCTAATTTAAGAGATTCCTTGAGATATGAGACAGGTTGTCTCCTTCAACCTGTATACTCGATTCTCGTTTCACAAGTCGACTAATTCGTGAGAAATTCGTTCCGAGTTTCTTCAGTCCAGCAGGTAGAACAAATCTCGGTACAGTTTCTATTTAATCCAACAGGTTCTGCGTATTGAACCAAAACAATGGGGTGGAATGCAGGTGCAGCCCCGAAACGTCTCAGGTCAGTAGGACCGCAAAAAAAGGTGAGGAAAACTCGAAGGGACAGTGTTACCTCAGGTCAGGTAGACTCGTCCTGTTTACATTCCCTTTCTACGGATCTCCGAACAGGTAGACGAATGTTGCACGCGGTATTTAATCCCGAGCATCGACTGAACGATCATATATTTCAAAATATAATCGTTTCAAAAGCTGCAGGCCTGAAATCAATTTAAAAAACAATCAGTTATCGTCAGCGTCGACGGACTGACGTTTGCCTCAGCCCGACGGAATAGTTGGAAACAGATTTCACGTCGTCATTGGTACCTATCCGTGTCACAGGTACATATTCGAATCGACGATCTTCGGAGAGGATTTACCACACGTGGTGCTTAGATCCCTTTCTCTGCGCATGTGCATTAAATCTTGGGGCCCCTCCGGACTCCGGACCGGACCGGGTATAATGCAGCTTGTCCTCAGTCGTTCACTGACCGCGGCCTCGTGAACGTAGCGCGCGCGAGCCATGAACTGAACCCGAGGAGAGTCGCTCGTGCTTCTTCTCGCGTTCCTCTTTTTTTTTTTCCCTTCCATCCCAAGGATCCTGGTTCGCCTCGAGACGGGCAGCCGCGCGCGCACCGAACGTAGTTCCGTTTCGACCGGACGCGACAAGTGTGTAGAACACTCCTCGTCCAAAAAGGAACTGTATTTCTTTTAAGTAAAACATTCCCGGGTAACACGGTCACTGCATTCCGGCCCGAGTGTGCATCTAGAGAAGGATACCGGTGCATCCCCGGGACGTGGTGCCGGCCGAACAGTGGAGACGAAAATCAGAGTGTTGTTGAACGTGCGGTGAGAAGGACGGTGTGCGATGGCAGTGGCTGCGGGGCCACGTCGGCCACGCACGCTCATCCTCGGTGGTAAACACGCTTCCGGGAATTATTTTGGGGCGAGAAACGTTCCCTGGCTGCTGGTTGCCCTCCTAGCGCTCGCCGGTGTCGCACAGGTTGCCGCCCTCCGGTTGGGTAAGTCGCTTTCCCGCTTTCATGCGGGTTTTATATTTATTATGGGGAACGTACGTTCTGAAACGAAAACAATTTGCAATCACTTTGTATTCACTATGCGCTCCCAAGTACACGTTTAATGGATGCGAAATCTCTTCTTAAATTTCGATTTTAGCACAAATTGAAACGCTCGCACTTCGATTGATTTGCATACACTTTTTCACTGAGGTGCAACAACCTGTTGCTGTTCGCGGGTTGCGCACGTCCGCTGCGCACGGATCTGTTTCGATACGAATCCTCTCAACGTTTAGTACCGTTGAAACGAGAAAGCGTATGTAAAAATCCGAAACTTGGCAAAGATATAAAAGAAAGCTTCTTTGCTCAAATAAAAGTAAGTAACGTACTTTTTTAGAGTACAAAAAACATTATGCATAAAAAGCTTGAGGTATTAGATGTGTTGCGCACAGAATTCTCACAGGGTTTAGTATCATCGAAACTAGAAATTGTATATGAAACCTGGCAAAGATACGAAGACAGTTTCTTTGCCTAGATAAAAATAAGAACAAGGAATTTCATATTTTTTCCTCCGACTCTGAGTACCGAGAACAATAAGTACTGCGCGCAAAAACCGCGAGGCATTAGCTAACTTACCGTTTGTTACTATTCCGCGAACTTTCCTGTCAACTAATTACCAATTCGACAATGCCGAATGCACGCGCACACTCTCACCCGCCTTTGTTCCGCAGGATGAATGGAGATTCTGTTTGCTTTCATGCCCCAAGAGGCAATTGAATTTCTTCTTTTCTTCTCCGGTACGTGGCTCGATTTATATTTTGCCATCTAGAGAACCGTACGGTTTTCGTTTCAATAGATTAGGTTCTCGGAACCCCATAGCCTTTTCAACAGTAACAACGTTCGCATTTCTTCAAACAATAAATGTTCAGCAAGAAGAATCTACTGTAGATCCGAATTGCGATTGTACCAAATTTCAAACTGCGTTCATTGATTATAAATCAAAACAATTGTATTGATTATATGCAGTCAACTTAAACGATATATGAAATATATATATATTATTATAATGGTTTTCAGTTTTAGTTAATGAAATAAAGATAATCTGTTTTTATGAAACAATCTTTGTTCCTGATTTTCTCAAAAAACGTACGGAATTCCAATTCGACACTCTTTAAAGATTACGTAAATACTCTCGGATTTGAAACGGTATCCCCTCTCGCATTGATAAATTAGAAAAACGGCGTTCCAGGGATAGCTGCCGGTTAGATCTAATTCTGGTTCTATGTACTACAAGCGCCACGAGATTTTTGCGTCAAGGCATCAGAGAGCAGCGCTGCTTTCTCCGATCCCCGCTAAGTGTACGACTTATCGCGTGTACTTTTCCCCGTCCGACTTTTTCAAAATTCCACCTCGCATGAGAATGCAGTTAACGAAACCAGCCAGGTTTACCGTTACAGCCGCGACATTTGTTTTCTATAACTCGACTCTAATCTCGTCGGACTCTTGAAAAACTCGACAGATTTTCAGAGCAACGTTTATATCAATTTTTTGTAAATATTGTTGGAATAATTGGGAAATATTTTGTGTAATATCGATTCGGTGCTAAGACGAAGCTGTTTTACAAGTTTTGTAAAAAAAGGAACATGTGTTGCACGGTTTACCGCGCGAACATTAAGCACGGAGAAAAAGAAGAAGGTAAACATTGACCTCGGGACTCGAAGCCGGGCGACTGCGAAAGGTAAAACGTACGAGTCAACCTTTCCGGGTAGAAGTTAAATTTAACAGCTACGAACCGCCACCACTGTTCCATCGCCTACGCGGCTCAATTAATATTCATTCGCAAAAATAAAATGATGTACAATACACGTAAACATGGATCATATCATACACGAGGATCTTCATGCAAAACAAGACGTGAATCAGTTTAAAAAATGTCTCTTGGACAAGCATTTGAATATTACCCGTCTGGTGTTTTAATGCGCATTCAATTTTCTGTAGTAGTAATCATCGGCAGCAAACATCGTTCCCACCCAACGATCCGAGTTCCTGAAAAGATATTTAGAATAATTTAATAATTATGCTTGAACGACGAAACGGACTCAGCGATTTCACTGATTGCTTCATCTCTGCCATCGCGAAACGGTGAAATATTTTCATGCAACGCAACCTCGTCGCGAACGATTCCGTCGAATAAGCATACTGCCAAGGGAATTACGTTTTTGCAACAATTTTGAAATTCTGCAAGCAGTTCGGGTTAACCGCGACGTCGAAACGAGGAAGAGAATTATTGTTTCCGATCGTCGACTACGCGCCACGCGTTTTCATAGATAGGATCCATCCATTCGTAGAGGCAACAGCCTCGGACGTTCGCGGCGGCAAACGAAATAAACGCAGACGAAAGCCGCGTGGCCACACAATCTTTACGAAACCGGTTCCCACTTGTAGCCTTAGTTTGCGTGTAAGCTGATCGCCACTTTTATTATTTCTTTCTCCTTTTATGAATCGAACGATGTATTCGTCCCACGGAAACTTCTTCCTCTCGACGTGACTATTCCTGTTTATAAAACATTTCACGTCGACGATATCATTGCGGGATTCAACGAAATTCCGTTTATTAGACAATTGCATGCATTTTAAAAATTGTACCCGTTCGTGTTCGAAATAAATTCCATTACCTTCCATTTGTTTCGTTCCAACATGGCTACGAAACTTTGTAACCGTCTTGCGATTTGAAAAGTGGAGGCTTTCCTATATACGTAATATTAGAAACCACGAATTTTTTACTTACTCTTGTCGATCATGCTTGAAAATTTGTATGCGACTTAATAATACACGAAACGAGCGAGATTAATCCTAGTTAATTAAATTTTGCCGTTTACTCATCCCGGCGAAGTCCTGGCCCGCTGGCTCCGTTGGATTCATCCGATAAGATCGATGGCTACCGGCGACTCGCAGCTCCTAATCCATCGCGCACACAGGACACTACACGCGTTTCACGGAGGGAAGGAAACCGGTTCTTCCAACGCGTAAACACCGCGAGCCGGTGAGAATGATCCGAATTCTCGAAACGCTTTTCTTCCCGAAGATTCGACCGAAAATCACTGACTCTATTACACGACAAATCACACCCCGGCGACCGTTAAGCACCGACTGTCCTCCCGTTTCGGGAAGGACCACCACCTGCACGCTCCATCTGGTGTAATTAGTTATAATTTCCGAAATTCCTTCGACATAACTTCCGGAATGCAATTAACTCTTTAAATCCAACCTAATCCTAATTAATTCTCTAATCTAAACGATCGTCAAAATTAAAAATACAAAATCGCCTCACTTAATTTTTCCTCGATTTCCATAATTTTCAAATGTTGGGTCGAAAATTTTTGAATTAGTAAGCAACTTGACACGCATGCTCTGAGTACCCCGTACTATGAAGCTTGGGAAACCGCGGGATGCTGGTTAAGAAATTGTCGAAATAATGAACGCGATCAAGTGTCCACTGTCCAGTAATTAGTGACCTCTCGTTGACCCGCGGCGGGCGGCGGTCCAGGCGATCGTCGAACCATTAAAAATGTAAACAGGGCTCTTGTATCCGCGTAGTCATGGACCCGGGTAATCTGACGCCGGTTCGAGTGATAGGTATTGTATTTCGACACGCGTTCCGAGGGACACATAACTTTCCGCGCTCTTTAAGGAATCGCCGACTCTCGAATTCACACCAATTTGTAAAAGTGAAGTGTTACCAGTGAAAACGGTGGTAGCAGCGACGACGAAGTTTCCCGATCTTTAGGTTAGTGCCATAAAAATGTAGATTCTTAACTTTTTACATATTCCAGCCATCTTGAAATTCCTGAATGTTCACAACGAAACTGAGGCGGAGAATATTGGGAAGAGTTTATGTTTATAACGAAATTAATCTGTCTATAGTTTTGTTATTGTCTTTTAGTGCGATGATGTTATGCTAATTCATGTTGCCCGTCCATAAATTTATCCGTACGATTTGCTATTTTAATGGACTCGCGTGCGATGAAACATGGATTATCCAAGCATCTATTAATATAATGAGTTATCGCATCGTTAAGTGACACAAGCCACATTATCTTCCAAGAATGCTTGATCGCATATGTACGCATGTTGACAAGGGAGCAATAAAAATGAGAATAATTTCAACAACAACTGAACGTCTCCCAGAAGCGAGTCCACTTGCTTAAAGTGTGTGCGACGCGTACATGCTAATATTGAAAGAACAGTTGGTCTCTTCTCCGTGCGAAAGAATAGATAATTTTCAATGTCAATTCTCTCTGTTGAGGAAGTTCCTCAGATAAACACAAAACGTTATCGTGACGTTTGTCTTCTTTCGTCAAAGCTGACGACTGACTTGTACGCAGTTGTCGCTCGACGATTTTTATTGTTTTTAGGGGGAAAATTATGATAAGACCGGGCGTTCCTTCGTCGGGAACTTTCTCCTTCTTTGGAAGAAGGGAGCAGGAATCAGAGCTTGCAAACTCAGGCAGCTCTCGAGGCTGTGCCGGGTTTCATCGACCCACTGATTCGTGCCACTTCTTTTCCTCGTGCTAATAACTGCACGCGCATCGCAACGCACGGTGATCCACAAGCCTGGATAACAATAATAACTCGGCACGCGATTACGGTTAATAAATTGCCGGCCGTGAAACGCGTTTCATCAATGCGTAATGGCTTTTAATTAATCGTGAAGACTCCGAGCCTATTGTAACTAGGATCAAAAACTTTGCACACGATTAGTTTTATTTTTCTTCTACAATCGATCCTTTATATTTATTAGTTATTTATGCCAGGCTTGTGTAATTTTCTGTGTAGGACTTATGTAAATCTTTTCCTCAATCAAAAAATCAATTGACGCTTTATTTGCTTTGTGCATTTCCCAGAATTATTAACTGGGATTTCCTAATCTAACGATACCGCCGAGGTCCTTCCTTGATCACAGATTTAATGACTATTATATCAGCTATTTAAGCCAGACGTGTATACGTAATTCTCTCTATAGGATTTATGTAAATCTTCTGGCGGTTCTCAATTAAAAAATCAATTGACGCTTTGTTCCTTTTGTACATTTTCGAGATGTATTAATTGGTACTTTCTAATCTGACGATTTCGAGGTACTTCCTCGATCACGAACTTAATGACTTTCCACTGATGTACCGCTATCCTCTTGTGTATTCAGGAAACATCGTTTCCTTTGACCTCGAAGAAAAAACTTAGCTCGTGCACTCGTTGCTGCGATTGCTTAGACCAGTAGCTACATTTCAAGGAAAAAAAACAGCTCGTTAAGAATAATTATTTGTTATTCTGATTCTATGTATCTGAAACAGCGGTAAAAGGTAGACGGTTGAACCGAGCCCTGTTTTAAGCTGAACAATCCGGTAGTGCTTCATTCCTCTAGATTACTTGTACATAGGTATGTATGTATAAATCATACGTTCCTAGACCTTAGTCATAATGTGTCGATAACTGCCGATAGCCGCTTAATAATCCTACCTGGTAACAGTTACAGATTTCAATCGTTAACTCGAGTCATTGATCATTGCATAAACGCAAGTATGCCTGTCCAATTACTGATTCCGTTCGATTGTAAGAATTAGAAATTCCCAGGAATTTTAATCGAACGAAATACCGAAGATTGAAGATTCTCAATTATACATCGTGGATAAACTATTTATGCTATCTATTTGAATAGCGTAAAAGTTCAAGCGTGGTAATAATATTTATACAAGATTCGCTGTCTCGTATCATGTTTAGATATTTTTATATTAGCACGGATTCTGCGTGCATCGCGCTTACGGGGCTTTGCCGCACGCGTGATATGCAGGGCACACGCGAAACCGTAACGCGATCGTATTTGGTTTAAACGTTTTTTTGCGAGCCTCTCCGGTTCACGGTCGATGTACTCTCGCACTCGTGAAAGGTTCTGCTTATCGTGCCAGTCCGTAAACGGTTTTTATCCGCTCGCTCATAAGTATTATTAGCGCACCTCGTGGTGACAGAGGAGTTGCCAACAAGAATTCGGTTCAGTTCTGAACAATGGAACGTTTAGAGCTTAGGTCTTTACACGGTGAACTGTAAGAATTATCAGGCAACCCAGGAGTTGCAAGAATTTTACTGAAAACCTTTGGAGGATTGCATTTAATACTGTATTTGTTTTCGTGATTGTATTCTTTCATGGATTCTCATTTAAATTTTAGATAGAATTAGAGTGAATTGGTTTCACGTGAAAATCTTCGAAGTACGATTTGCATTTAATACAGTATTTATTTTTGTGATTATTTTTTTACAGACTGGCATTTGAATGTTAAACAGAATTGAATTGATTTCTATCATGGAATGCAGAATATACGTGAAAATCTTTAAAGTACGATCTCGTTTAATACAGTATTCATTTCCGTAATAAATTGTCATCTATATTTTCGACATAATTAGAGCGCCGGTTTCTAATCCGCGCGTGATGGAATCGAGAGCAGAGGAAACGTCTCGTAGGCGAAATGTCCTGTCCGATACCCTCGGAGCTGAAGCCAGGTTGGCAGGTTCGAGGCTGGCAGGTAAAGTCGGTAGGCGGGCCGAGGTTCATCGACCTCGGCCTAGCGGCCGACCGGATAGCGGGACCATGCCTCCCCGATTCTACGTTCTCCTTCTACACCTTCTTCGCCCGCTCTTTGTCTCTGTGTTTCTATGTCCCCCGTGTATATTTCCGATACCAGCTTCGTTACTCTCTTCGAAAGAGAGATTACCCGCAGGATGATTCCTTCAGATGTTTTACCAAACTGTTGAGCTTTCCATTACGATTCCATATAATTCACTCGTTCATGATTCCATATAATTAGAAACATTGAGTACTGAGTTATTCTGTATAGAAATAAGATTGCAATACAAAATTAAATATGTTAGCTTTTTTTAAAATATGATCTTATTAGAATTAATTCATAAATTTGAATTATTTTATTTAAAGTTGTATTTTGATTGTAGGTTTCCTTGGAAACAGTGGTAGGTTTTCTGCCATATGGGTACCCATAGATTGGAATTATACGGGGTATTAGATTACCGATGTTACGAGAACGAGTGACCCCGATTAAACTGTGCTATAAATAATTGATCGTCGCGCACGTGATAAGTAAACAAGGGCAATGGATGAACCATTCGATTTCGAGGGTGAAAAAAAGCTGAACGAACCACGGGGACTTCATTGACTTGTCCATAGGTCGATCGCGTGGGAAACGGCAACTTTCACCCATGGGATATTATGAGAGAGCTCGAATCTAGCGGTTCTAGATTGCTGTTGACTGAATCCGCGATTCTTAATGTCAGTACGTCGCAACCGCTTGATTTATCCATTATTTTCCCAACTTTCAGTGAACGTGACGCGCGTACGAACGTCTTCATACGTTTAATTATTACTATACTATAATATAAATTTCCGTAATAAATTGTCATCTATATTTTCGACATAATTAGAGCGCCGGTTTCTAATCCGCGCGTGATGGAATCGAGAGCAGAGGAAACGTCTCGTAGGCGAAATGTCCTGTCCGATACCCTCGGAGCTGAAGCCAGGTTGGCAGGTTCGAGGCTGGCAGGTAAAGTCGGTAGGCGGGCCGAGGTTCATCGACCTCGGCCTAGCGGCCGACCGGATAGCGGGACCATGCCTCCCCGATTCTACGTTCTCCTTCTACACCTTCTTCGCCCGCTCTTTGTCTCTGTGTTTCTATGTCCCCCGTGTATATTTCCGATACCAGCTTCGTTACTCTCTTCGAAAGAGAGATTACCCGCAGGATGATTCCTTCAGATGTTTTACCAAACTGTTGAGCTTTCCATTACGATTCCATATAATTCACTCGTTCATGATTCCATATAATTAGAAACATTGAGTACTGAGTTATTCTGTATAGAAATAAGATTGCAATACAAAATTAAATATGTTAGCTTTTTTTAAAATATGATTTTATTAGAATTAAATCATAAATTTGAATTATTTTATTTAAAGTTGTATTTTGATTGTAGGTTTCCTTGGAAACAGTGGTAGGTTTTCTGCCATATGGGTACCCATAGATTGGAATTATACGGGGTATTAGATTACCGATGTTACGAGAACGAGTGACCCCGATTAAACTGTGCTATAAATAATTGATCGTCGCGCACGTGATAAGTAAACAAGGGCAATGGATGAACCATTCGATTTCGAGGGTGAAAAAAAGCTGAACGAACCACGGGGACTTCATTGACTTGTCCATAGGTCGATCGCGTGGGAAACGGCAACTTTCACCCATGGGATATTATGAGAGAGCTCGAATCTAGCGGTTCTAGATTGCTGTTGACTGAATCCGCGATTCTTAATGTCAGTACGTCGCAACCGCTTGATTTATCCATTATTTTCCCAACTTTCAGTGAACGTGACGCGCGTACGAACGTCTTCATACGTTTAATTATTACTATACTATAATATAAATATATGTATAATACTACATATATATAGTAAATTATAATTAGTTGGAATATCCTTTCGATTCCAACTTATATAAATTAATAACTATCGTCAGGATTCAATTTATTTAATGTGAATCAGAATTTTTGCAGTTGCCAGTCTTTTAATTACAATTAATTAGAATATTGTTCGAATCGCGACTAGTATAATTAATTAATAATCGTCGGGACTGATCTCGCGTTACTAATCCTGTTACAAGTTTTTAATGCATTATGAAACTTGCAGCCGTTTGAACGAAGCACGAGTGAATGAAGCGTGGAAACGTCGGTCGCGTGTGTTCTCCGGATTGTTGGCCGCAAATGATAGAGAAGGAGCACGAGAGGGGCCGTCGGTAAATAAAGCCCGCCGGTAAATGCGAATGTAAACGACCTGGAAACCTTTAGGTGCATCGGAGAATATCAAACGAGAAAGAATGCGAATGCCCCGCTCCTCCCCCTCCTCATCCTCCTCTGTTCTACTCGTGTTCTAATCGAGATTCCTGGCTTTTCTTCCCTCGACCCTATCGCATAATCACTCCTCCTTTCTAATTTACGAGCGTCCAAGTACATCTAAAAGCCGGCGCGCTGTAATAAAACCATTGGACCCCTAATACCGTTACCGCGCAACCAGTTACGTTCATGTACGTACATGTACGTTAATGAATAATAGAAATATCACCGGCCACAGAAACGGGATAACGTCTCCGTTAATAAAAAGAAAGTGATTTAATTGTATCCAGGGCAAGGCTCATTGTATTTTTAGAATTGAAACGCGCCGCGAAGGCTAACGATGTTGGTATTATAAAGCGGAATCGGGAGTAACGAAAGGAAGTGCATGCCGCCGTGGCGCTCGGTGCACTATGATCGAATTGGTACGAGCTTATGGCTTGGGACCATGATTCTTGGCCAACATCGGCTTGGATGTTTTAAGATGAGAACAGTTTTAATCTATGTTTTAAAATATTAATTAAGCTAATAAGTGAATAGCAATGAATTACATATTGATTAATTGATTAATTCGACAGATTTATCGTCATTATTTAATGAGTGGAGATAAAAGGAAATTGCATAGGATCTTCCTTGTGTTTGGCAACTGGAACTACAACTTTTGTCTGAATTTATACAGAAATTGTAGATCTCGTCGTCCTCTACAAGAATGGTCTGATGCAATTTTCCCGTATCTCCAATGGTTTGGGAGTTATTGGCAAAAAACGAAAATTTCGCAAAATTTGAAGGGGTACCCCTTGGAAAAATCTCGGAAAAATAACAAATTTTTTTTTCGACGGAATTTCGAAAAATGCTTCAAGTAAAAGTTGTAGATACTATTTTTATCCGCTAAAAAGGTCGTATGCAATTTTCCAATACTTCAGGATTAATTGATTAATTAATTCATCCATCGTCAAATACTTAACGCGTGGAGTCAGAAAGAATTTTTTGTATCTGACAACTACAGCTACAATGAGCCCTCATTGCTCGAAACAGTGCCATCCAATGTTCGCTCTAATTTCGATTCGATCAAAGGGAGATCGAACATAATCGACGTTCACCGTCGATTTGAATTCGCACTTCGCCCGACGCAGCCCTGAACCGAGCAAGCCGGATCAACGCACGATGCCAGGCTAAACTTCTCAGTGGTGGGCGATCCGGGCGCACGTAAATAGGTGTGCCATTCAACCGTTCGACTCATACCTACTGTACTTGTAGTACGTGTCTACAAGGCCACGGAGACGAATACTTGATTAACACCGCCGGTGAAGGGAGCTTCTTTAAACGGCGTTCACAACGTTCCCCAGTATTTTTCTAATTTATTCAGATATGGCCGTGAAAAATATTTTCTCGGAACAATGCATCAATCTTTGTTTAATTCAACTAATCGACGTGTATCGTTTCAGGATAATTTTTCCGTACCGATGGAGAGAGGATGTGAATCTGATAATTGCCGAGTTTCTATGTGTATGCGCGTGTCGACACTTTCTGAAAGTTTCATGAGCGATACCAAAGATGCTTGGGACTATGAAAGCTCCGGGCCGTGTAAAAAGCATTGTCTCGTTTTTATCGTCGTTCCTTTACAAAAAGGGTCAGCGATACTTTTGTAACAGAGTCGCACGGCTATAAGTAAGAGAAACGAATTCTTTGCTACTTAAGGGTACATGCTTTCTATGTATGCAACGTCGTACAATTCCCATCAAGGCGTTGCAGCAATAGAAAAAGTATTCTCCCGTTGTTAAAAATAGTCATTGTAATCCGTGTCACAAAGCGTCGACTGAATGTTTAAAACTAATTGTTAATTAAAAATTAAAATCGAACATTTTATGTGAGCTCGCAAGGTTGTTTACGTGTAATGGTCGAGGTTCTTTTCTTGCGTAATATGTTACACGATTTCTATAAATAAGAGCATGAGGTCTAATAACGATTGAGATGGATCGACGAACGAATGGTCCATTTGCCTTTTAAGTTAAGTAATCTCGAACACGTAATCCAATTAGCATCGACGCCCCGAGCAATTGCAGCCGTGCCGCGGAGACGGCGAGAAATTAAGGTCGAACATTCGCACCTCGATAGTTGATAAATCCTAGGGCACCCGATATAAAGAGTCGAACATTGAGTATGATTAACGAAGTGATAATTTTGATATTTCAACGAATATACAGTTGGAGAAATATTATTATAANTTAGTCATTATTAATTACATGAATTATTCCAATTAATAATTGTGCTATAATATTTAAATTCAGTTTCAACGTATGTCTTCTGTATATTTCTTCTGATTATTTCTGTAGTCCGAAAGAATTTAAATTAAGAAAATTGGCTGCATATGATAATTCATATTATAATGCATATACAGGGTGTCCCAAAACTAGTGTAAGATATTGAAATGGAGTAATTTTAAACAACAGTCTCATAGTTTAATGTCGTACGGTTTTTCGAGTCATCTCGTTTCTGTGGCCGTGAGGAGCGTAGATTGAAAGAATCAGGACAAGGTTGTATTTATCGGCCACCCGTTATGCGACACGTCGAGATTCTTCGATTCCGTCCTAAGATGCAAATTACTGCCCGTTACGCCGGAATCGTGTACCACCTCTTTTTACAGTCGACGTACCGCGAGCTCTTTTCACGGCTGAAGTCGCGAAAAAATAGCGGATACTTAAAGCCCCGTCGGACAATTGTTATCTACCTAATGCCGCGCGGTACAACTGAATAATTCGTTTTATTAACGCTAACGTACGGAGTCAAGCGATTCTGACGAACAACGGTGGGCGCGAGTTTCGGCTGCGAGTCGTTATTCGCGTCAGCGAAAGAAAATGTAACCGGGTCAGCGAGCCCAGTCAGCAATTAAGAATTAAGCGTCGGCGTGTTTCAAAATAATCACTGAATCATACCAAGTCGCTTGTTGCCGATTTGATCGCCGGTCGTATTCATAGAAAAAGCGATAATCCGCGTAATTAGTGAAAGTGTTTGGTAATCGTGAAAAATGTTTAGGAACGTCTCGCGACAACGCGCGCCTTTATACGTTTGTCTAGCGAGCGTGGGATCTCGTTTAACTGTTCCTCGGCGTACGGCCAGGCTATAATTACGGATCACCCTAGCTTATCAATTATCACGTAGATAATAATTGACGCGGCGATTCTGCTGGACGATTGGTAAACACGTGTCCCTCGAAAAGCGCCGGTGGGTTTCTTCATCTGGGTAGAGAAGGTCGCGGCGAGAGGAACGCGCAAAAAAGATCGGCGGCGAGGAACGAAGGTAGGCGAGTGCACTTCTCCCGGGGCTTCCCCTCTCCTCTGGATACGAGTCGCGCTGAGTCTGGCCGAGTCTACCGGCGTACCAGGGCGCACCGCCTGGTACGAGCGGTGCACCGGGCCCCTCTTCCCCGTCACCGGCTCTCTATCTTCGTCTCATTCCAGCTCGTTGCGGCTCTCTGTCCCTCGTGACCGGCGACACAGCGCACCTCCGAGATGAGAAAATTCGCAACCTGTGCACGAGAACCCAGCGGTTCTTAACCTTTTCACACCATGCGTTCACCCCCTTGATCCCTGCCGGCTTAATAAAACTCATAGACGTGTGAGAATAGGCCGGCCAGATGGGAGACTTCTAGAGACCAGGCAAGGAAAATGAATGGAAGAGTTTCCTCTTCTTTTTTCTCTTTTTTTCTCTGAGAGAGACAGCCACGGAGCGTGTTTTCTCTATTCTTCTTACGGGGTCAATAGGAATATGTTGGATGCTTGGGTATGGTTAAACTACGTGTTACATGTATGTCCTAGTTTTGAGTGTCACAGGTTGACGTAGGGGTCCATTGAGACCGAGCTTCGATCGTTCTATCTGTTGCTTGAAAGCCGGTTTCTGGCGAGCAGTTAGAGTTAGGTAATTGGACGGTGCGAGACCGATGAATCTTAGGAGTCTAACTAGGATTTTATTTGAACAGATTTCCTAAAGGTAGGCTGTCTGATAAATATGAATTATAATACTTATTGAGTTGAACGTAAGAGTAACGTTTGCGGTGTGAAACGTTTTTCAGGCGGCGCAGTGAAGGACTGTTTATTTTCATGAAGGACGTGTTCTCGACGATTTCGTGACCGGCAGAGTAAAAACGAATCGCGTACCATCAGCGAAATGAAAGCATTTATTACTCTTATCTGGCACGAATACATATCTGCATTTTGTTTTTGAAAAATCGGCGACCTTCCTCGCTTCACTTACGTCCTCTCAGAGTTGCAGAATAACAGTAGTCGATGTATTGTTATCAGTAAGCTGCAGATTCTTATGCAAACTGAACTATTTATGGTTTCTTTGCAAAATACAATAGGAAATTCTCTCATCTTTTAAATATAGCAATCTGCACTTTATATTTGGTATTCAGGTACAGTTTTATGCATTATTCATTGCGTTTATGTCTTTTGTATATTCAATTTCCTGGTAAATGCATCAAGAAATCAGCAGTCTGATTATTAGATTCAATGGGAAATTATAAATGATTATTCGATGGGCAGACGTGTCCTTGTAATTTTGTGACAGTAAGTGCCAATATTATTGAGCGTACGTCATCGAACGAGAAAGGCTAAGCATCCTGTTGGTGTTATCCTTGAAAGGATGCACATATACGGCAGCCGTACGTGCTAGATAACCGATTCCAGCTAGATTCCGTCGAGATTCTATCTGTTCGGTGCCAGCCGGTACCGTTCTGTCTCCCGTCCACCGGCGATGCCTTTTCTATTTATTTTCATTACTCAACGCTATAGAAATCGTTTGATAAATAGCTCGGATCGGAACCGAACGAGCAATACGTACCAACAAATACTAGTAGTTTCAAATACTGCTAGCAATTATTTCATGCATTATCGATAGACTGAATCGGCAATCGGACTATTTATTTATTTTCATTACCTAACACCATGGAAGTCGCTTGATAAATAGCTCGGATCCAACTCGAACCAGTGGCAATAAATACCAACAGACTTAAATAGTTTTAGTAATCATTTTATCGATAGGTTTCATCTTTAATCAGGCTACTTATTTATTTTCATTACTTAATACTATTGAAATTGATTGATAAATAGTTTGGATTGAAATTGAACCAGTGGTAATAAATACCAACAGGCTTAAATGCTTTTAGCAATTATTTTAGATATCATTGATAG
>NW_017144747.1:324037-349929 GCF_001652005.2 Ceratina calcarata
AAAGATCCATTGTTTTAGTTTCTTATTAGGATAAAAAATAATGGATTTCTTGTTCCAATCCCTCTAATATAACATTAAAGAAAAATATGGCAGCGAGTAGAAACTGGGACGTTTACCTTATTTACTTATTTTCGTTTACTTAATTAACACCACAGAAATCGTTCGATTCGAGACAAACATCTGCATTTCTATTATCGATAAATGAGATAGTTAATGAAAAAGTTTTAATAGAAGTTGGATAACATCGCAGCTGTGGTTTTAATGAAGATATCTCGCGCAATTATTCTTGTAATTATAATCGCGCGAGCGTGCAACGAGTATTGGGAACAGGGTTGATTCCCATGTGCCCGTTTATTCCATAAATTTCGTAGAAAGTTGCATTGTCTCTCTTTGTACCTGATTTCTGGTATAAAAAAAATTGGTACGCTTTTCTTTTAAGTCAGTTAATTGATCACTGAATTAGCTTAAGACTGCACGAGCTCTGAGACCTCTGGCAAAAGTTTAAGAACTGTACATTATAAAAATCAGTAAATAATTCCTTATAGATTTTATAAGAAGAATTGAAAACGTAATGGCTTTTCTAAGGAGCTTAGCTTCTAAGAGATTTCTCACAATGTTTTTTTAATGTAATATCTAATAACCGTTGGAATGTTTTGGCTTGTACAGTCTTAGCCAAGTAATTGATCACTGAATTAGCTTAATCGCTGTTGTCGGTTTACGCACGATAAGAGAACTTTCCTCGCTTTCCGAATGTCTCTCTACTTTTACCTAACGTTTAAATCTGACAAATAGCGTCTATTAAGAACATGTGCAATCCTGTCTTTGATTATGCCGAGAGAGTTTACGCTCGGACGTATAATATCACTTCCTTCCTTGGGTCCGGTTGTACATTCGTTACAAGATGTAATTACGGTCTTTTTTTTTAATTTCCCTTTGGTGCCTGATAGATCTTATCTGCGAATCGGCGGGGAACAGGTTTGCCGGGAATCGTTGCGGTATAATTTTTATCATCCGGCTGAAAATCGTTCGATTCCGCGAAGCGAATTATTTTCGCCCGGCCCAGGAGGACCTTAACAGCATCCATTGAACTTTTCACCTATCACGCCATCGATGCACTCGAGCCATCCAGTCACGAGTGTTCCTATTCCTAAGCAGCTTTCAAATTCTTTCTGATTTTTTATAGATTAGAAATTGGCGAAGACGTTCAGTCGATTAAATTCGATCATCCTCAGATTTTGTGTCTTCAAGCAATTATTTATTTTTCCAGGAAATTATTTATTTATAAGGAAAATATTTATTTATGTAAAGAATTATCTTTCGCCTTATGAAGATGCGAAATTTTATTAGTATATTATAGTGAATAATGGTAGTTGTTGCTTGGGTTCTGTGTAGCTGATGGCAGCGGCTGCGGCGTGAACAGCTTCAAATGTTTGGACGGCACCTGCATACCGAGCACCTTGGTCTGCAATTATCAGAAGGATTGCGATAACGCGGAAGATGAATTTCAAGCGTGCAGTAAGTAGTTCTTCATTCATTTGTTGGGAGGATTGCCGGAAAAAATTAGCCTGACTTCCGGTTCCGGTGCATAAGAACGCACGAAACTGCGTGAACAAAAACGTTTCCGGATTCGAATCCTCTTCGATGCATTTCCGTCACGCGTGAGACTTCATAGGAAAAAAAAATGCAGACATGGGATTAAAAACTATTATCTTCAACACACAAGTATTAGAGTATCAGTTGTTTAACACCAGGACTACTTTTATTTATCTCTATTAAAAATCAGTCATTTTGAGTCATTTACTGTGCAATTTTTCTATAAGTGCACTAAATCTGCAGTCTAATCATTATGCAATCCATTTTGATTTCATACGTCGTTTGTTTAATTGATTTAATTATCTTAATAACGCTTATAATGTCATTTACTAATTCATGATGTAAATAGATTTAACTAGTAAGCAAGAATTTCTAAAATTCCTTCCTCTGAATTAAGAATACATGCATATATTAATTTCGACTCGAGGTTCCTCAAATGAACAGTACATATTTGGATAATAACAGAGTTAGATAATTTTATCTGCGTTATGCAAGAGTAATTAAAACAAGACGTTAAGTTAAAATGGTAGGAATAGAAAATTTATTGATTTCTAAAGCTGTGTACTCTCATTTTCTGACTTCTTATTAATTAAGAAAATATGAAGAAGTTAATTGAGTAAATTTAATTTTGTCCAGCGCCGCCGGATTGCGAACCTGGCCAGATTACCTGCGGCCAGTACATCTTCAATAAAACGTACTGTATACCTCCCCATCAACGATGTGACATGACTGTCGACTGCGTCGACGGGACCGACGAAGCCGGCTGCAGTGAGTATTTGCCAATTCACTCTGGAGCGTTAACACTTGTTGCCCGAGATCTTAATGTCACGCGATAACAATGCAAATGTTGCATCGCAGATCGGAATGATAAGGTGACTTTTCGTTAATGACACAACGTCCTTTAATGATAGCATCTTTTATGTAACGCGAACAAAACGTGTGATAATAAAAACAGACGTGCTTCTGGTAGGGACGAGGGAAAGGGAAATGGAAGAAAATTTGTTCGGTTGCATAATTCCTGTTACTTAACCGCGTACGAAAAGATTACAGGAAATGCCAGCCGGACGACTTCCGGTGCGGCAACACGACGCCGGAGCTGTGCATCCCGAAGGAGAAGAAGTGCGACGGTTACCTGGATTGCCGCAACGGTCGGGACGAGGAGAAATGCGAAAACAACTCCAAGCCGGCCTGCAGGTTGGATCAATTCAGGTGCAACTCCACGCAGCGTTGCATCGAGCAGTCGGCCAGGTGCAATTATAAGGACGACTGCGGGGATAAGAGCGACGAGGAGAATTGCAGTGGGTCTCGGTTATGTGAAAATCGAATTAAATTCGTAGATCGCTCAGAGTATTAAGTCGTCTATCCTTAGATTTCCAGCCGTGCACGATCAATCAGTTCCCTTGCGAGAATTCCCTCTGCATACCGAAGTCGTTCGTCTGCGACGGCTACAAGGACTGCCAGGACGGATCCGACGAGAAGTCCTGCACCACCACTTCCTGCCCGCGGAACAAGTTCGTCTGCCCTAAAGGAACGCCCGACGGGAAGCCGCTCTGCATAGACCGAGCCCAAGTATGCGACGGCAAGGCCGACTGCGAAGACGAGGCCGACGAACAGGCTTCTTGTTGTAAGTATTTCAAGCCACGGTATTTCGAATGTTTAATAAATCTTTGTAAACTCTTCTGTTTTAACTGACTATAAAATGGATCCGCAGACCAGGTATTTTCTTACAATTCGAAGATGAAAAATCTAGTTTTTAACTTGGTGAATTCTGTTCACAGCGTCGGACGTGTGCGCATCGTTATCGTGTCGTTACAAATGCCGGGCGTCGCCTTCGGGAGGCATCTGTTATTGCCCTGCGGGCTGGGTCCTCGCGAATGATTCAACGACCTGCGTAGGTACGTCGAACCGCCTCGCGCGCATGTAACCGAGTTACAATCTTATTTTCTATGTTCAGATCGCGACGAGTGTTCGGAATGGGGCTTCTGCGAGCAGTTATGCGAGAACACGGAGGGTTCGTACACCTGCCGGTGCGCCTCGGGCTTCGCGTTGCAGGGTCGGAACAAGTGCCGGGCGCAGCAGCACCCCGGCGTGAAATTGGAGCTCCTAATCGCCCAAGAGAAGGCAGTTTGGAGGATGTCACCAAACGGGGAGGAGAAGACCATCGTCGCCAATACCACTGGGGCCAGCGGAGTGGACTACTTCTATTCCAGAGATCTCCTCCTCTGGAGCGACATCAAAACGAAGAAAGTGCATTCGGAGCCTCTGAACAGCGAAGACTCTAGTTCGAGAGTTGCTATTTACTTGACCAGCTCGTGGAGCCCGGTGGCCATCGCGGTTGACTGGATCGGTGAGAAGTTGTATGTGGTCGACTCGATGGTTCAGAAGATCGACGTGCTGGAATTAGACGGGAGATACCATGGGATCGCTCTGAGTTCGAACCTGACGAACCCAACTGACATCAGTTTGGATCCTACGGTTGGTTTAATGTTCATCGCCGATAGCAAACAAGTGATAAGGGCTAACATGGACGGGACTGTGGCCTTCCCAGTGATCTTCGAGGATGCTTACAAAGTCTCCGGAATCGCTGTCGACGTGATCGCTCGGAGGATCTTCTGGTGCGACTCTCAATTAGATTACATCGAGACTGCCGATTATTTAGGAAAGAACAGGGTTATGGTGCTGAGGGGACCGCACACGCCGTCGCCGACGAGATTGACACTTTTCGAGAACAGAATCTATTGGACAGACGGCACGAAGCAGGCGATAATGAGCGTGGACAAGACAGAGGGCGATTCTTCTATACAGACGGTCTATAAAATGAAAGATGCCAAGGGCATCAAGGCGCTACATTCTCTGACTCAACCGACGGTATCCAATCCTTGCGGGAATAATAACGGCGGCTGCCAGCACATGTGCATAGTTACTGCGGCCAGTGATCAAGATAATAGATTGGGCTATCGATGCGCCTGCGATATGGGCTGGCGCCTGTCCAGCGACCAGAGGAATTGCAATTTAGTTCAGGAATTCTTAATGTACTCCCAACAGAGGTTCATCAAGGGCCGGGTGCTCGATCCTGTTATGGAGGGATTCAGCGACGCAATGTCACCTGTCGTTTCAAGGAGAGCGAGGTTCGTCGGTTTAGATTACGACGCACATGATCAGTACATTTATTACAGCGACGTTCTCCAAGACGTGATTTATCGAGTTCGTCAGAGCGGCACCGGCCGGGAAGTAGTCTTGGCTAGTCAGAACGAAGGTGTGGAGGGTCTGGCGGTCGACTGGGCTGCCAAGAACTTGTATTACATCGACTCTAGGAAAGGGACGTTGAACGTTCTCAGCACGAGGAATGTTACGTATCGCAGGACGCTTTTGAAGAACTTGAAACGACCGAGGGCAATCGTTATTCATCCTAACAAAGGGTTTATCTTCTTCTCCGAGTGGGACAGGCCTGCGAACATCAGCAGAGCTTATACAGACGGCACGAACTTGATGGTCTTCAGGAATTTGACTTTAGGCTGGCCAAACGGTTTGGCTATCGATTTTGCGAAAGATAGGCTATACTGGTGCGACGCTCTCCTCGATCACGTCCAGCATTCTAATTTAAATGGTACAGACGTAAGAACGGTGAATTCTAGATTGATCCGGCATCCGTTCTCTATAGCTATTCACGAACAGTGGATGTACATCACCGATTGGAGGCTGGATGCTATCATTCGACTTCACAAAGAAACCGGAGAACAAGAATCGATTCTTATACGGCAACCAGAAACGAATAGGTTGTACGGTGTGAAAGTTTACAGTCGCTATATACAGGCTTCGTTGCCGGATCACCCGTGCGCTGTTAACACCGAAGGGTGTGAAAAATTGTGCTTCGCCGTGCCACATAATAGCGGCAGTGAGTACGACACGGGGAGATTAACTAAAGTGTGCGGTTGTCCTTATGGAGAAAGCCTTTTACCTGAAGATTCAAAGAGCTGTGTGCCAGATCCGGTGGCCGAGCCGCCTTTGGAGGCTTGTCCTAACGCTTGGGACTTCACCTGCGCGAATCAGAGATGCATTTCACATACCTGGGTCTGCGACGGGGAGAACGACTGCTTGGATAACAGCGACGAACGAAATTGCACGAAACCTACCTGCCCTTCGAACGCGTTCCAATGTAAATCAGGCAGATGCATTCCCATGGGATTCCTCTGCGATTCAGAGAACGATTGCGGTGACTATAGCGACGAGGTCGGCTGCCCGAACGTGACTTGCAGCGCCAATCAGTTCACCTGCGCTAATAATCGATGCATACCTAATACTTGGAAATGCGATTCTGAGAACGACTGCGGGGACAGTTCGGACGAAGGCGAATTCTGCGTGAAGATTTCTAAGACCTGTTCCTACTTCCAGTTCACTTGTCCAAGGTCGGGTCACTGTATACCGAGGTCCTGGGTCTGCGACGGGGACAACGACTGCTTTGACCAGCAAGACGAGATGGATTGCCCACCGGTCACTTGTTTAGGGCCGCAGTTCACCTGCGCGGATCAGAAGATGTGCGTCCTTGATTCGTACAAATGCGACGGTATATCAGATTGCAACGACGGCAGTGACGAGGTCGGCTGCCCTTCCCTAGCGCCGGATCAGTGCAACACCGATAAACAGTTCCAGTGTCTCAGCTCCGCGATTTGCATCCCACGTAGCTGGTACTGCGACGGTACCGCGGACTGCCCGGACAGATCCGACGAGCCAGCATCTTGCGGACAAGTCGGATGTCAGCCAGGATTCTTTAAATGCCGGAACGAGAGGTGCGTGTTCAAGGCGTACATCTGCGACGGGAAGGACGACTGCGGCGACGGCTCCGACGAGGACACAGAGTTACACGCTTGCACCGCGCCGCCGTTTAAATGCGACTCGCAGCAATGGAAGTGTCCCGACGTTACGGACGTTTGCGTGAACATCACCAGCGTCTGTGACGGCAAACCAGACTGTCCTAACGGCACCGACGAGGGTCCGGTCTGCGATTTCGAAGAGTGCAAGTACAGAGGAGGTTTCTGCAGCAACGGGTGCATCCAGACGCCTCTGGGCAAACAGTGCACGTGTCCTCCTGGCGAGGAGCTCAGCAAGGACGGATATACTTGCCAAGATATGGACGAATGCGATCCTCCCGGTCGTTGCTCTCAAGTTTGCGTTAATATCAAAGGCGGATACTTCTGCTACTGCGGCGAGGGTTACACTTTGGAGAAGGACAAGCATACCTGCAAAGCTTTCAACCACAGTGCGGCGTTCTTAATCATATCTAATAGGCACACGATTCTAGTAGCCGATCTGCAGGATCAGGCGTTAGAACGAGTGCCTATCAACGTCGTGAGCGTCGTCGCGACCGCTAGCAACATGCACACAGGTACGATCTTCTGGTCAGATATGAAGCTAAAGAAGATTTCTAGGCTAGACAGAGGTAGCGACCCGGAAGACGTGATTTCCACCGGACTAGACTTGGTCGAAGGACTTGCCTACGACTGGATCGGCAAGAACTTGTATTGGCTGGACTCAAAATTGAATACTATCGAAGTAGCTAAAGAGACTGGTGCTAGTAGAATGATATTAGTAAAAGAGAACATCACACAGCCTAGAGGCATGTGCTTAGACCCGAGTCCTCGAGCCAGGTGGCTGTTCTGGACAGACTGGGGTGAGAATCCGCGAATTGAAAGGATTGGCATGGACGGTACTAATAGATCAACGATAATAAACACTAAAATCTATTGGCCGAACGGTCTGGCGTTGGATATAGCGAATAAGCGAATATACTTCGCCGACAGTAAATTAGATTTCATCGACACTTGCCTCTACGATGGCACCAAGAGGATCCAAGTATTAGCTGGCTCACATTATCTCCTACATCCGCATTCTCTGACTCTGTTCGAAGATACAATGTATTGGACGGACAGGCAACTGAACCGAGTTTTATCCGCACACAAATTTTATGGTGTCAATCAGACAGTAGTTTCGCATTTAATATCCCAGCCATTGTCTATACACGTTCATCATCCCGTTCTCCAGCCGGTCAGTCCGAACCCTTGCGCAACTGCTACATGCGCTCACCTTTGCCTATTATCTCCCACGGACCCCCAGGGCTACACTTGCAGATGCCAAGTTGGATTTAAATTACAACCGAACGGCCAGTGCACGCTAGAAGAAACTCCTTATTTAATGGTTCTACGTGGCTCTCAGATCGTCGACGTATCCTTGTTACCGGGTAGCACGAAGACCGGATACATAAGTCCTGTCGTCGGGGTCGAGGGTGGTAAATTCATCGACTACGACCGAAAGGAGAGAATGATTTACTGGTTACAGACTAAGGATGACGATGAAGAGAACGGAACGATTTTCATGACTCCCTACAGTGGTGGCAACAGGACAGAGTTCCCAAATCCATCTGGCGACAGTGGAATCGTTGGAGCTCCGTCTGCCATGGCGTTCGACTGGCTAGGCAGGAATTTATTCATTGGAAATAAATACGCTTCTAATATAGAGGCGATTAAAGTAGATGGTAAAACGAGGTACAGGACGATAGTTCTGGCCAACGATGGGAATAAGACGTCTGTAGCTAAACCGAAGGCCATGTGCGTTGATCCACTAGAGGGTCACGTGTTCTGGGTAGACGACGGGAGTTTCGGTATTCCTATGAAAATCGGTAGAGTAAATATGGACGGAAGTAATCCTATAGTACTGATTGAGAACGTTGACAAACCAGAGGCTATTACAATCGACATCCCCAGTAAGACTATCTACTTCAGCTCTTCCTATCCGGCTCTGATCCGAGCTGTTTCAACGGACGGGCAAAATATGAGGACCATCGTTTCAGAGAACATAGCTTTACCAAAAGCACTGGCTGTCCACGAGTCTAAATTATACCTCCTCGATCCTCGATATGATAAAATCGAAAGAGTCGATCTCCCCGACGGTGGCAACCCCACTACGATAATTGACAACGATTCTGAATTAAAGACACTGAGTATTTACAAGAAACGTGTCACCGGGGCTCATCCGTGCTTCGTGAACAACGGTGACTGCAAACAGATCTGCCTCCCAGCTTCCGGAGGGACCAGGGTCTGCGCTTGCGGCATGGAGTATCGCAAAGTCAGCGACACTACCTGCGAGCCGTTCAAGACTTTTGCGGTGGTCACTCAGTTGGACGTAGCCAGGGGGTACAGTCTTAAAGATGCGAAGGAAGCTATGGTGCCGATCGCAGGCGTAGGACATCATATCCTTCACGTGGACGTCTACAGCGCAGGGAACTGGATCTACTGGGTGGAGTTCAATCGAGAGATATGGAACGGAATTTTCAGGATCAGACCGAACGGTACAGAGTTGCAGCATATTGTGAAACAGGGGATCGGCTCGAACGGTATCAGAGGCCTTGCTGTAGATTGGGTCGCCGGCAATCTATATTTCACAAACGTGTTCCCCCACGACAATTACGTAGAAGTGTGTAAACTGGATGGAAGTAATAGGAAAGTACTGGTGAAGAAGACCATGGATGCTCCTCGGGAACTAGCCGTGAATCCTATCAAGCGATACCTCTATTGGATAGACTATGGCCAGTATCCTAGATTAGGTAAGGCTTATTTGGATGGAAGCAACTGGACACCGATAGTCACTTCCGGCATCAGCACCCCACGCGACATAACGATCGACCCTGCCACACACGATGTCTACTGGGTAGACTCTAAACAAGATACGATTCAGAAGTTCGCTTACACCGGTGGAAGGCGCGAGATTATCAGGCGTAATTTACCGAACCCTATGGGCGTCGCTATTTATGGTAACGACGTTTATTGGGTCGACAGGAACCTCGCCACCGTCTTCAAAGCTAGCAAGCAGAGTAACATCAGTTTACCAACAGTGGTCAGATCAAATTTACCGAAGCTGAGGGACATAGTAATCTTCGATGAAAACAGTCAACCGCCTGATCCAACGAATCCCTGTTCGCCAGAAGGACACGCAGGCTGCGAACAGCTCTGCTTCGCCATGCCTAAGGAAATGTCGGTTCCCTACAAATGCGACTGCTCGGTTGGGAAGCTAGCAAGCGATGGCAAGAGTTGCGAGAATGTCGACGAATATTTAGTATTCGCTACGCGGACAGAGATTAGGTCGATTGGGTTGGACCCGCAGAACACAAGCGTACCGTTTAATCCTGTAGGAAACTTGACAAACGTTGTCGGCGTCGACTTCGATTATCAAGATAAGAAATTATTATTCACTCAAATCAGGCCCTGGGCAAAGATAGCATGGATGCAGGCGGATCATCCATCTTCCTTAGACATCCATCCGCTGATCAACAAAGGAATCAATCCTGAAGGAATATCTTATGATTGGACACAGAAGAAAGTCTATTGGACCGATTCTTCTAATAATAGTATTTACGCGATGGATTTAGATGGGACTAATTTAGTAATGATTGCCAGAGTGGACAGGCCTAGAGCTATCGTAGTCGATCCATGTAACGGATCGCTTTACTTCACTGACTGGGGTCGCTTCGGAACGTCTGGAAAAATCTTTAGGACTACCATGGCTGGTTCTTTAAAGAAAGCTATTATAGACAAAGATCTTTCTCAACCGAGTGGATTAGCTATCGATTATGAAGACCGTATGCTGTACTGGACCGACGCAGTCAGGGAGAAGATAGAACGTTCACAATTGGATGGAAGGAATCGACAAGTCCTGGTCAGTGCGACCATATATCCTTTCGCTATAACTGTTTTCAGGGAGCACATTTATTGGACTGATTTACAATTAAGAGGAGTTTATAGAGCTGAGAAACACACAGGTGCGAACAAAGTGGAGTTAGTTAAACGTTTGGAAGATTCGCCGAGGGATTTGCATATTTATTCAGCGGCGAGGCAACAGTGCAAAGTGAATCCTTGCAATATAACAAACGGCGGCTGCGATCAATCCTGCCATCCGGGTATAAACGGCGCGGCTGAGTGTAAATGCGACGACAACAGTAGATTAGTGAACGAGGATAGAATGTGCGTACCCAAGAATGTGACCTGCGACTCCAGCAAGTTCGCTTGTCGAAACGGGCGTTGCATCTCGCGGATGTGGGCGTGCGACGGCGACGACGACTGCGGCGACGGTTCCGACGAGGACACCAATTACTGTTCCTATCATTCTTGCAGCCCGAACGAGTTCAGATGTAACAACGGTAGATGCATCTTTAAAACCTGGAAATGCGACCACGAGAACGACTGCCGGGACGGCAGCGACGAAGAGGGCTGCGTGTATCCTCCTTGCGCCGCCGAGGAGTTCACTTGTGCCAACTATCGCTGTATCCCTCTATCGCAGGTCTGCAATGGTGTTAATGACTGTAAGGATAACGTCACGTCGGACGAGACCCATGAGCGTTGCCCTAGGAACACTACTTGTCCGCCTCATCATCTGAAATGCGAGAAGACTAACATCTGCGTAGAACCGTATTGGCTCTGCGACGGGGACAACGATTGCGGAGATAACAGCGACGAGAATCCGTTGCACTGCGCTCAGAGGACGTGTCCTCAGAGCAGTTTCAGGTGCCCTAATCACAGGTGCATCCCGGCTACTTGGTACTGCGACGGGGACGACGACTGCTTAGACGGTAGCGACGAACCACGGGGTTACTGTCAGTCCGAAGGCAGAACTTGTTTCGGTGATTTGTTCACTTGTGATAACGGGAATTGCATTCCAAGGATCTATATTTGCGACGGTGATAACGACTGTTTGGATCACTCCGATGAGGACGAGCGTCACCAGTGCAACGACAGGAAATGCGACGAGGAGACAGAGTTCACTTGCACTGCGAACAAAGTCTGGAACAGGGCTCAGTGCATCCCGAAGAAATGGTTGTGCGACGGTGATCCCGACTGCGTCGACGGTGCCGATGAGAACGTGACCTTGCACCACTGTCCCACGCCGGCACCTTGCGCCAAGAATCAATTCACTTGCAATAACGGCCGATGCTTAAACGAGAATTGGCTATGCGATCATGATAACGATTGTGGGGACGGTAGCGACGAAGGGAAATTCTGTAACTCGAGGTACATGCCTTGCACCTTCGACGAATTCACTTGTCATAACTTCAAGTGTATAAGAAAGCAGTTCCGGTGCGATGGTCAGGACGACTGCGGGGATCATTCGGATGAAGATGGATGCGGTAAGTATTCTAGATTATTACATAAAAAGAAAACGTTTGCTTGTATATTACCAAAAATCTGAAAATTAATTCATTTAATTCACAGCACCGAAGGTGAAGAACACGACATGCCCGAACCCAGGCGAGTTCATGTGCGCGAATGGCAACTGTATCGACCAACGATTGGTTTGCAACAAAGAACCCGACTGTGCAGACGAGAGCGACGAGCCTGCTCACTGCAACGTCGACGAATGTATCACAGTCGAGACGAATCAATGCGCCCACAAATGCGTCGACACTCCAACGAGTTATTATTGCGAGTGCAATCCAGGATACAGACTCCTCGACGACGGTAAAGCCTGCGAGGACATAGACGAGTGCACCGAGACGCCTCAAGTGTGCAGCCAACATTGTCAGAACACACCGGGAAGCTTCTACTGCAAGTGTAACAACTACTGGTACGAGCGAGCCGCCGACGAGCACACTTGCAAGAGGAGAGACAACATCAAACCGTGGATCATCTTCACGAACAAATACTACGTACGGAACATGTCGATTGACGCGTCGAATTATAGTCTGATGCATCAGGACTTGATCAACGTCGTCGCGCTGGACGCAGATTACTCGGAGCAGATGCTGTACTTCTGCGACGTGACCGCTAAGACGATATTCCGGGCGCCGATCGCGGGAGGGGAGAGAGAAGCGATTATCAGACACGACAGCCTCGGTTTGGAGGGAATAGCGATCGACTGGGTCGGTAGGAAACTATACTGGCTCGACCGGCACTCGAAACACTTAGACGTGGCCGAGCTGAACGGCACCAATCGAAAAACTCTCTTGACTTCTATATCTGATCCACGCGCCATCGTCGTTCACCCGGGCACAGGGTACCTCTACTTCACGTCGTGGCACCTTCAAGGATACATTGGAAAAATGGGAATGGACGGAAGTAACTTTACAAGGATTCTCACTTGGGACGACGGTATAGCTTGGCCGAATGCGTTGACCATCGACTACTTCACTGATCGAATCTTCTGGGCCGATGCTCATTTGGATTACATCGCGTTCGCCGATTTGGAAGGACATAACAGACGTAAAGTTCTCACTGGTAACGCCGTGCCACACGTTTTCGCTATTACTGTATTCGACGATTTAATTTTCTGGACCGACTGGAACCTGAAGGCTATCAGCAGAGCAGAGAAGTTCTCCGGTGCCAATTTGCGAGTTCTTAGAAACACCACTCACAGACCGTACGACATCCACGTTTACCATCCCCTTAGACAATTGCCTTATGAAAACCCCTGCAGGGAGAATAATGGCGGATGCTCGCATCTGTGCCTCATCTCACCTCCCGCGAGCTCCTATTTATTAGAGGGTTACGGCCAACCTGGTGTCACCTCATATAAATGCCAGTGTCCGAATCAGTTTACTCTGGACAAAGACGGCAAGACCTGTAAAGCTAATTGCACGTCTGGCCAGCACCGATGCGGTCCTCCAGATGAGAAATGTATACCCTGGTACTGGAAATGCGATGGTGAAAAGGACTGTAAAGACGGTTCTGACGAACCTAGCAGTTGCCCAGCTCGCGTTTGCCGACCCAGCATCTTCCAATGCGCGAACGGAAATTGCAGGCCGAGCGTGGCCGTCTGCGATGGCGCGGACGACTGCGGGGACAAGAGCGACGAGGCCCACTGTGCATTGGAGTGCGGCGAACTGGAATTCAAGTGCAAAAGCACTGGTCGTTGCATCCACGAGTCTTGGAAATGCGACGGGGACACCGACTGCAAAGACGGTAGCGACGAGGACCCTGCGATTTGCCATAATCGACAGTGCGACCCGAGCACCGAGTTCACATGCAAAAATGGTAGATGTATCCAGAAGGTATGGATGTGCGATGCGGACAACGATTGCGGCGATGATAGCGACGAACCGGCGTACATGTGCCGACAGAGGAATTGCACGATCGGCTGGCAGCGTTGCCCCGGCCATGCTAATTACCGTTGCATACCTAAATGGCTGTTCTGCGATGGTAAAGACGATTGCCGCGACGGATCCGACGAACTCCCGGAGAATTGCCCCAAGTGCGATCCGAAGATGGACTTCAAGTGCGCCAATAACAGATGCGTGCCTAAACAATGGCTCTGCGATTTTGCTGATGACTGCGGGGACGGCAGCGACGAGGCGGAGACTATGTGCAAGGGTCGCTACAGGGAGTGTTCGGAGTCGGAGTTCAAATGCGATAACGGCAAGTGCATAGCTTCTAGGTGGAGATGCGACAACGAGGACGATTGCGGGGATAATAGCGACGAACATGGTTGCCAGAAGTTCGTCTGCAAGGGAGATACGTTCCAGTGTGCCAGCGGACACTGCATAGCGTCGTACTTGAGATGCGATGGGACAAGAGACTGCAGAGATATGAGCGACGAGATGGGATGTCCGCCGAGGTATCCGGGTGGAAGATATTGTCCACAGTCGATGTTCCAATGCGAGAATAATCTCTGCGTGCAACTGAAGGATATATGCGATGGAACGGACGACTGTGGTGACAATTCCGATGAGAATGCTGGCATGTGTGGTAAGATTTGTCATCTTTGTTTATCGTGATTACCGATAATCTTGTTAGCGTGATTAACGATTAGCTTGTTAGTTTAATAAATAAATAAATTCGTGGTAAATCAGATGATTTGATATGTTCCAGCGAACTTCAAGTGCGACACATCGTACAGATTCCAATGCGCCAACCACAAGTGCATCGCTAAGTATCAACTGTGTGATGGTATTGACAATTGCGGTGATGGTTCTGATGAGAATAATATGACCATGTGCGCTACCAAAGTCCGGCCGTGCGATCCCCAAAGGGAATATACTTGCGCTAACAAGAAGTGTATTGACCGATCGAAACTTTGCGATCTGGCAGATGACTGCGGTGATACTTCCGATGAGCTGGGCTGTCGTGAGTATATGTATTTTTGTTCACCCTATGAATGATAGAGAAAACGTTCTTTGGAAGTGTTCTCGCCTCTTTGTGTAAAGGCTTCTGTAGGCTTGGTTAGCTTCCATATCTTTCTCCCTTTGTTCTGTTCCTTAATTTACCTCCTAGATAACAAGAATTCAGCTATCCCTTAAGAATCTTACGACATGTTCAATGATTGAATCATACATTTTTCGTCACAGATCACAATAAACCCTGTTTGGACAGCAACAAAGGCGGCTGCTCCCACTATTGCCACAACATCACCGAAGGCGGCTACATCTGCGCCTGTTACCGGGGCTACATAATATCTCAAAACAACCGGAAACTCTGCGAGGACATCGACGAATGCGCCGTCGGCCAGCACTACTGCTCTCAGATCTGCACCAACGTGAACGGCACCTATTCCTGCTCTTGCCGAGAAGGTTTCGAACTATCGGACAATCGCAGCGGCGTCTGCAAGGCCATAGACTCCGACGTGACGATTCTGTTCGCCAATGGACCCGGGATCAGAGGTTACGATCTTCGCAGCAGAGAAGAGATGGAAGTGATAGCGAACGAAAAAAGGGTACAGGCGCTGGACTTCGATCCGAAGTCTGAATACGTGTTTTGGATCGACGGTTATGACAAGTCTATCAAGAGATCGTACATGGTGAACGCGAAGGGTGGACAGGTGAAGATCGGTTACGCCCAGGATCTGAACATAAAAACTGGTTCGGGTCTCTCGAGTCTAGCGGTCGATTGGATCTCCGGCAATCTTTACTGGGCGGAGATCGATCATACTGGAAACTCGTTGTTCGGGCGAGTGATGGTCTCGAAAGCGGACGGTAGATACCGTCGAAGCTTGATAACAGTCGGATTGGAGATCCCGACTTCGATTGTAGTGGATCCGGAGCTTGGCAAAATCGTTTGGGCCGATGCTGGAAATCAGCCCAAGATCGAAACGGCTTGGATGGATGGCGACAGAAGGAAACAGCTGGTTACGGAAAGAATCGCGCATCCCATTGCTCTCACTATTGATTACTCCATGCAGCATACTCTTTATTGGGCCGATATTAAACTCAACACCATAGAATCCATCGAACAGGTAAGTTTTTTCAGGTAATTCTAATATATGAAGTCGAGTTTTACTATGGAATGTCTGCCTCGTTTAGGATGGATTGAACAGACGGATGATCCTGAAGGGAGAGAGCTTGAGGCACCCGGTTTCCTTGGACGTTTTCGAGAGCAACCTCTACTGGGTCGCGAAGAAAACTGGTGAGCTGCTCAAGCAGGATAAATTCGGCAGAGGAGTTCCGGAAGTCGTCATCCCCAACGTACAAAACCCGGGCGGAGTGAAGGTGTACCACCAGGAGAGATACAATATCTCATTGAGGAACGTCTGCCACGAAGATCAGTGCACGCACCTGTGCGTCCCGATCCCCGGTGGCAGTCGGTGTCTCTGCTCGGACAGCATCGGTCCTCTTCAGCAGAGAGAGACTCTGCAGAGGTCGAACGAACGTCATTGCGACGCGACTAACGAGAGACCGCTCCCGGCGCCGAGGATCTGCCCCTGTAGAAACGGCGGCCTGTGCGAGGAAGTCGACGACAAGCTACTGTGCGACTGTCCTTCTCCGTTCCTTGGAGAATTCTGCGAAGTTCTGCTGGGGGCCAGGGCGAACAATGCCACCGCTGCGATCGTAATACCGATTGTCATCTCTATTCTTATTCTCCTCGGTGTTGCTGCTGTTATTATGGTGCTCAAGAAACGGCCATTGTAAGTTTTCATCTTCTCGAATTCGTTTAATTGTTTAAAACAATTTCGCAAATTCTTATTATTTATAAAAATTTGTTTTAGCGGTAAGCCGGGAGGCCTTGGCAGTTTAACCGGTGCTCAAAGCGTGTCCTTCAGGCAAGGAAGCAACGTCGAGTTCGGCGTGCCAGCTCACGAAAGAATGGTACGTAATTCTTTTCTATCATACTTCCATTTGATGATAAATAGTAATATCACGACGGATCGTTTTTATCGAGCAGGAGCCACTTGACGTGGAGTACAATCTTGGCGACGTGAGCAATAAGAACAGGGACTTCAGCAATCCCATGTACGACGCGGTGAACACCGAGACCGGCGCCACGAACGGTACCAGCGCCAGCAGCATGTACGAGCTGCCGGCCGAGATGAAACCGTCCAGTGTGCAGCACAAAGAGCCGCCGCAGTTGCATCTGAAGAGGAGGGAGCTCGACCCGACTCCCATCGACTCGGGGAAGGACACCCAGCAGCTGGTCGAGGAAGACAAGTCCGAGTGTTAGATAGTTTAACTCATTCGCAGTGACGTAGTTAGAGATAAGAAGAACAGAAGGAGGAGTATGACTCGTTTGAGTAACGCAGGAACCGAGGGTAACTCTTTTTCACGATTCAGAGTTATATATTTATTTTCGTCGGGGGGGATTCTTAACGAACCACAAGACTGAGTTCAACACGAGGTATTACTGTGTCTGCTGATTTTTAAACGAGATAGGAAATCACGTAGCTTGATTCGAGGGTGAGGAAAAATTCAGGTGCGTCTGGCTACGCCACTGCTTTCACGTAGGGATGCCCTCGTATCCGTGGCACTTCTAATCTCGACCCGGTCATTTCCTTTATTTAACAACGAAACAATGTTGGAAACTATTTCAACACGGATTCAACGAATCATTCTCGTTTCTGTGTTACTATTCTGTGTCGCGAGACAGAAGTGCGACCGGTGACGAGTTAGTGTCATCTTAGGTGCGATTTGTAAGTCTTGTAAATACGATTATCGCAGAATATTAATTTCACGTTGTCCATGTACCATAACGAAGCAGAACATTCCATACTATATTCGGCGGGCAGTTCGAGGCGAACCGGGGGACAAGGGGGTGTTGAGGGACTGTTTGTAAGGGCCTCGGGAAAAGAGCGAGTCATATCACGGACCAAGTGTTTCTTTTTTCTTTTCTCAGAGAGGAACATAAAGAGAGGAGCGTAGCTTTCTCTTTATTAAGCTTGCTTGGCCACACGTGAGCGTTGTTGTTAAGCGTTTGTACATTTCTTTTTTTTTTATCTAGATTACGCGCGGGGAACGTCAGTGTACAGTTTTTCTTCCGTAGCAGCTGTGATCGTGAAATTAACAAATCGGTGAGGCATACGCGAAGCGGTATTTGATTTTACTTTTTAAACAAAAAACGTATTACGGTTGGGTGCGATTAACGATGTATGGGCTATATACTTAAACAATGCTGGCATGTTGAATTTGTTATTATAGATTCCTATTACTATTAAAAAGCTACCTGCAAAATTTTAAGTGAATTCGATAATAAAATTTTTGACGCTTCTTAGAACATATTTCAAAATTCTTCGATATTTCGAGAAAAAAAAAAAATTTTTTTTTTCCGAAATTTTTCCAAGGGGTACCCCTTCAGATTTTGCGAAATTTTCGTTTTTCGCAAATAACTCCCAAACCGTTGGATCTATGGGAAAATTGCATCAGACCTTTCTTGTAGAGGATGACGAGACCTACAATTTCCATATAAAAACTTTTTGCTAGCTTCAATAGTTTACGAGTAATTTGCAAAAAACTGTTTTTTCGTTTTTTGTCAATAACTCGCTAAATATTGATGCTAGCGAAAAGTTTTTATACAGAAATTGTAGATCTCGTCGTTCTCTACAAGAAAGGTCCTATGCAATTTTCCCGTATCTCCAACGGTTTGGGAGTTATTGGCAAAAAACGAAAATTTTTACCAAAAGTTCGCCGTTTCGACGGTGGAATGGTCGGATTTTGTCAACATCAATAAAATGCCAAATAATCATACGTAACTCGTTAAATATCGAAGTTAGAAGGCAAACAACTTTAATTTGAAGTATTTTTCGATATTTTGAGAAAAAAAACAAATTTCTAAAGTACATAAACTTTTAGGACTGACTGTATAGCCAATACATCCTTAAGCAAGAGCGAGAGAGGAATCTCCTTTTTCTTAATATTATATCGAAGATCGTAGTAGTATTTGTAATTTCGAGGTATACACCTGCAGATTATGTAGTTGAACGTTGCGAACAAATTATAAAGGATTGTTAACTCTACGTTGCTGTATTTTTTTAATCTAACATTCGACAGATTATAATTCGTGCGGAGAGTCACGAGTTGTGATTACAAAATGAAACGATGTCAGGAATTTATGCATGGCAATTAGTTGTCGAGTTTCTACTGTACGATTTTTATATATTCCAATGAGACGAGCGTTGTACATAGGTTTTACAGACGAACGAGGAAACTGAGCGACACTGACTCACCTTCTTTACAGATTATACATAAAGTTATATAAATATAGAAGTCTATATAAATATAAATATTATATGAAAATGAATATATGTATGTATAGGTATGTATGTGCGTATGGGTAAATTTGCAATGCGCATTATCATTCATCCACTAGAAAACGACTTTTTTTATCTCCTGGGCGGGGCTCCAGAGTGTCCTAATTATTATTATTATTATTTTAACTGTATCAGTATTTTCTGTATTTCTTCTTTTTTTTTTCTCTCTCTCCATCGACCCAACGAGATCTACGGCGATTGTTAATATATTGTTCGAATAATTAAACAAGTACCGTCCAAGAATAAACACTTAATTCCACCACGGTGCATTCCTTCCACTCACAAATAGGACTGGGACGAAGAGGAACGAAAAACATTTTCCTTAATTAAAATTTATTAACTGAACGTAGAAAAGCTATAATAGAATTTTAACGGGGTAATAACAATTCGTCAACAATTATACTGGTTAAATATCTTATCTTAGTCTGTAAGCTTATTTTTCGAATTGAAAAATATTAGTATATCAATTTGATACGCAATGGCAGCATATAAGAATTTATAAAATTCTGAGATGCATTGTTAAAGTCTGAGTATTTTTCATCACGCTGTCTCTCAGTCTCTTCACTACCTAGAGTACGAGAAAGTCACCCACACCTTCCCTGTGGTTAGGGACGAAGAAATCCCCTGCTTCTTGTAAGAGGCGACCAATAGGGGGGATTGCAGGATGTTAAAAACCCGCGTTGCTACTTTCAACAATAAAATTGTACATAATTTTACTCGACCTTGGCCGCGGTTTCTTCGTCATACTGAACCGAAGGTACCATCGGTGGTTTGAAACCATATTCCATCTTCGACTGCCTGAAGCTTCCAGTATTCACAGCTTCCTGCCTCGTCCTTCTCAAACTCGACTGCACATCCGGATACAAAGACTTCTGCATTCCAATCGAACCCTGTACCTTCCTCGGCACTGGACCCATGTATTCATCCTTAAGAACCTTATCCTTGTCAGCAGTCCTACCATAAGCAACCAAGTTCCCATTGTTCACAGCATAAGTCAATGTATTTGGATACTGGACACTGTACGTGCCAAATTTCTTTGGTAACACGTGTATCAGTTGTGGTTGCCTGCCATAAGGACGACTGATAGCAACATAACTACCATAAAATTGTCCTGTCGAGTTATGGTAATTCTGCTCATTGTCATAAGTAGGTCCCAAAGGTGGCTGGTAATTCTGTCGAATCACTTGGTAATTCCCATCGTTGTAAATCATTGGCCCAGACTTGGCGAGCTTCGTACTTTCCATCGGGTACCGAGGCTTCTCAATCTCCAGCGGATACGGCCTAGAAATGTGAACGGTCTTCTCCACGACCTTCTCCACCGGTATCGGAATCGGCACAGGCTTCTCTATCACCTTCTCCACAGGAAGCGGAACCGGTTGGGGCACTCGAAAATGGATCGGCACTGGTATAATTATCCTCTGAATGGCCATCGGTATCTTCTTCTCGATCACCTTTTCCACGTGGACAGGATAAGGGATTCTAATCTGTTTCTCCACGATCCTGTCAACCGGTACGTGCACCGGGAACGGTTGAGGGATAGTAATCTGTTTTTCTATCACTTTCTCCACAGGAAACGGCACCTTCTTCTCAACCACGTCGATCAGGTGCGACACATGGGCCTTCTCGGCAGGATATTGTGAACCCCTTACGTCCGTTGGCTGAACCTGAAGCGGTTCTTGTGGTCCTTGTGAAGTTTCCAGGTTCACCAAGCCTGGCAGACCTTCGACCCCTCTTGGCAGCTGAGACTTTGACGAAATGAAGTCACTCTGTTGGTCAGGGTTCACTCGGGAATATTTTACAACCGTCTGGTCGTACTGGGTGGCATCTGGTTGCTCCTTAGCACCAAAGACTTGTGTCTCAGACTGAGGCACCGTTTGGTCAACCTGACCACTGCCAGCAGAATAGATCACGTCGTTATCATTCACGTGGTATTCGTATCTATTCTGATCCTGATTAAAGGGAATGGCTTCGTCAAGAATCTCGTTGCTTTTATAAATATTCACTTGACTCGGTCTCTCTTTGAATTGACCTCTTAATGGTTTCTTGTACTCTTCTTGATTGACACGTTGTTTTACAAGTGGCTGGGAATGGGGAACGAACTCCATGGGATAGTGAATCTCATGCACAGGGGCTGCGTGATATATTTCCACTGACTTCTGAATCTCCACTGACTGGCTAGGCAGATTTGACGCCACTACTTCTGATATCTGTTCTTGCTCTATCGCTTGATCGTCTCCTGAGGTCGAATTCCCAGAATCTGGAGAATCGTTTTGGATCTGGCTTTCGTTGTTAATGTCAGATACTTGAGGTACTTCAGTTTCAGTCTGAATGTATTCTTTTATCAAGGGAACTTGGTCGTTTACTAAATTCAGATCCTGGCCTGCGTTCATTAAAGCAACACCGACTTGGAGTGGATTCAGAACGATAGATGATGCGATAGGGTATGAATTTTCTATCGTTTTTGATTTTGGTGTTTCAACCGGAGGCTCGGTTGGTCTTGAAACTTCGTTCTCGGTGTAATACGGAGTGGTAGTGTATTTCTTCTGCCGTGGGAGATCTGGGACTACTATAGGTCCTGAGAATTTCCCTAATGAAACCGATACTATTGGCCCTGCAGTAGATGAAGGGACATCCTTAGTTATAAACTGAGTGTCCGTGTGATTCTCTTCAGATTCCTCTAGTTTCAATCCTTTCTGGGATTCTGTAATCTTTGGTAAAACAAAAGGAAGTCGTTCTTTTGCATCAGATATGTTCAATTTCTTCGTTAGATAAAAACGAATGTTTTTCCTAAATTTTCTTTGATCTTCAGTGGACGTGGAGTCTAAAGACTGTTTTGGTCTGAATCGTCCAATGTGTTCGTTAATTCTTTGTCTGTTTGGCGAACGAACTCGTTGACCAAAATCTCCTATGCTTTCGATACCCAAGTTGTCTTCAGGAATCGTTTGATTCAAATCGTTCGAGCCATTTTCCTGCGGATAGTACTTGGTCGTCGCGGTTAAATTTTGTATTGGTATCTCTTGGGAAGGTATGTACTCCACGATGACAGTCTCGTTAGCTGCGCTTCGACTGGCCCTCGTGGATCTTGTAAAGTTACTTGGTACTTCGTCGACAAATGTCGGGTATGGGTCGGTTTCGTTTTTCCTGATCTGCTTAGGGAATTTAAATTGTTGCTGGTCGTTCTGTGAAATAAACGGGCAAAGGTTTATAAAATAAAATAAATAAATAAAATTATAAAATTGTTAAACTCTGGACTGAGGATTTTTAATATGAAATTATTCTAAAAAATTATTATAATGAAATATTAAATTAAGTTTTTATTTATTAAATATTGTATAATAACTTTTCTACGTTTTTGCATACAGAATGCACTGTTCAAAAATCAGTATACTTATGTCTCTTATAAATAGTTATAAAAAGTTTTAATCAAATTTCATACAAAATGAATAAAAATCAGTCTGTTTATAATATAATAATAAATATGTGTGACAGTTTAACTAGATTTCATAACTACCATTCACCTTCTACGTTTAAGTGAAAGCGTGAATAATAGTCCAAGTGCTTCTCATTTCTGATATAATAAATCAGGCACAAAACATTTTCCACACCCTCGTTACAAAAATTGCTTAACTGCGTCGGTGATTTTTCACTCTCGAATTTATTGCTTACTAGAATGACTCAGAATATTTTCATTTACTGTTAAGTTAGACTCCAAGCATCGAAAGTGAATCGTTTGCAATCAGGAAGGGAAAGCGAGGAAATCGCCATTACTCAGACTCATTCAAAAATCCTTCACAACGTGGAAGCGATAAGTCTTCTTCAATTTAAATACCTGTTGTAAATTATAATACCCACCGTTGTATGATTCCCATCCTTTACAATTTCTTCTTGCTCTTCAGTAACTGGTATCGTGTCTACCTTTGAGGAATTGGAAGTCTCTTCTCTAATTTCTTCTTTTACTTCAGTTGAGTTGAGTTTCTACAAAAGAATTGATTTTATAACAAATATAGTAAATGTCACCATTTTATTAACTTAAGTTTGTATGAGCCTTAAAGAAATGAAGAAATGACTTCGATGATTAATAAAAATGTTAGGTGAAACTTGCATCGTTCAATTTAATATTAAAACCTCTTTAAAGCTGAAGAAGAAATGCAAAACAAGGATTTCCTGAAAGAGATTTAAAGAAGATTTCCTGTATTGACTCGAATCTAATCTTTGTGTGTTTACGTCCATCAAGAGGATAGCAAATGCGAAACCTAACGTTTAAGTAAAGTAAAGTTGGTCAATCCAAAGTACAAATTGCTTCAGCAATATTAATAAAAATGACAGGTGAAACTTGCATCCAACGTTTCATTATTAAACACATATTTAGAAGAAGAAATGCAAAAGAATAATTCCTAACTCGAAGGCTATTTCCTGTATTGATTTAAACCTAATCTTCCATGTCCATGAAGAGGATGGCAAATAAGATATAAATTTGTTTAAGTGGAGTAGAGCCTGAAAATAATGTAGCTGGCCAGTTGAGATGAGAGAAAGGTGGACGTTACGGTACCATCGCTGGTCTCCCTTTCTCCTGTACCATTCGAGCGAGATGAAAGGCGAAACGGGAAAAGATGAGCGCCGCATTCTTGCAGCTAGCAAAAGAAAAACCAGTGAGAGTCGTGCACCGAGTCCTATTAAAAGCAAGCTGACCATTTTTTAAACAAATTCTAATTTAGAATATCAGTTTCATCTCAACGTGTCTCAATTCCATTCTGNCTGTTTGTAAAGAAAAATAATAGAAACCAAGGATGACTAGATAAAACATTTTTGTTATATAATGTTTGTGTCTGATTTAAGAAGAATAATAGAAACCAGGAATGACTAGATAAAACATTTTTATTATAAAATGATTGTGTGTCAGTTTGAATGAGGCTAATGTTTCTGCATTGACCTAATATAGTTCAACAAATTTGTAAATGGTTTATCGATTTTTGCGATTGTTTACGATGATCGACGAACGTTCTGGAGAACAGGTCTGATAATTGTTGGGAATAACCGGTGAACCGGAGAAACTCGGCGTCCTCTTCAGGTTTTTCATCCCAAAAGGGGAATCCTGGAATGGAGTCAGCCGCTGTTTTCACTTGTTCCGGATTTTGGAGAACTTTGACAATAATCGTTCTTTTTCTCTGGTCGGAGAAAACCGATATTGGTAAAAGAGAAATTGTCTAGCGAGCACAATGCCATTTGCATGTTTTGTGGTAAATAGAAAAAAATACCTCTTGGTCTGAGCCAATATAAGAGGCGGTTAAAAAAAAAATTGAAACTACATTCTCTCTCTCTTTGAGGGAAAGCAAAAGTATCTAAAAAATTAGAAACTTATTAGAGATGCAATAATGGTTTACAGAATTTGAGGCACGCGACCGACAAAGGACACTTTCGCTTCTTTATGACTTGTTGGCGGAACATAAAGTTGGTCACGAACGTGATTAAAATGTATAAATTCCTTGCATCAAGTAATTCCCCCTGCAATTATTTTAATTATTTTCATGCATCTGCCACGTGCATTGCGTGGACATAAATTGCATAGAAAGAATTTATTAATTAAGTAGAATTTAGATAGTGAGAGAAAGGTTTCAACCATAGTTAATAATTTATTTTTAATTTATTAATGAATAGTTATTAGAATATATCAATTTAAGTTGAAATTGAATTGAAGAATGTAAAAAAAGAAGATGGTGGATTTAATAATTTTTTTAATAATTTATTTTTAATTTATTAATGAATAGTTATTAGAATATATCAATTTAAGTTGAAATTGAATTGAAGAATGTAAAAAAAGAAGATGGTGGATTTAATAATTTTTTTAATAATTTATTTTTAATTTATTAATGAATAGTTATTAGAATATATCAATTTAAGTTGAAATTGAATTGAAGAATGTAAAAAAAGAAGATGGTGGATTTAATAATTTTTTTAATAATTTATTTTTAATTTATTAATGAATAGTTATTAGAATATATCAATTTAAGTTGAAATTGAATTGAAGAATGTAAAAAAAGAAGATGGTGGATTTAATAATTTTTTTAATAATTTATTTTTAATTTATTAATGAATAGTTATTAGAATATATCAATTTAAGTTGAAATTGAATTGAAGAATGTAAAAAAAGAAGATGGTGGATTTAATAATTTTTTTAATAATTTATTTTTAATTTATTAATGAATAGTTATTAGAATATATCAATTTAAGTTGAAATTGAATTGAAGAATGTAAAAAAAGAAGATGGTGGATTTAATAATTTTTTTAATAATTTATTTTTAATTTATTAATGAATAGTTATTAGAATATATCAATTTAAGTTGAAATTGAATTGAAGAATGTAAAAAAAGAAGATGGTGGATTTAATAATTTTTTTAATAATTTATTTTTAATTTATTAATGAATAGTTATTAGAATATATCAATTTAAGTTGAAATTGAATTGAAGAATGTAAAAAAAGAAGATGGTGGATTTAATAATTTTTTTAATAATTTATTTTTAATTTATTAATGAATAGTTATTAGAATATATCAATTTAAGTTGAAATTGAATTGAAGAATGTAAAAAAAGAAGATGGTGGATTTAATAATTTTTTTAATAATTTATTTTTAATTTATTAATGAATAGTTATTAGAATATATCAATTTAAGTTGAAATTGAATTGAAGAATGTAAAAAAAGAAGATGGTGGATTTAATAATTTTTTTAATAATTTATTTTTAATTTATTAATGAATAGTTATTAGAATATATCAATTTAAGTTGAAATTGAATTGAAGAATGTAAAAAAAGA
>NW_017144747.1:350516-352082 GCF_001652005.2 Ceratina calcarata
ACTAAGGATTAAATTCCTTAACGATTATTGCATCTGGAACGTCAATTACAGAAGGACGAATCTTACTCTTTATTCACGATTGACCTACAGAATTGCATTTGAAGAGAAAGCAGAATTCCAGCGAAATAATTCTACCCTTACACCAGGAACTCGTTGCACGCCAATAGTTATCATAATTGCAAGATGATTGAACACTTTTGTCTTCTTTCCGAACAAACATCCTACCCTTTTCTCGAACCGTGTAATGATACGTGCTGGGTAAACGGTTCTGAGTAGCGCAGAAAGGGGAAAGTGCGAGCTGCACTTTGTTAGTTGGACCTGTCGGAAGAGAATGACTCGCGAGTGAAATGACCTAAGGCAGACAGGCGAAGGTTAAGGACAACTTTCACCTAAAACCTGCGGGCGAAGGCTGGACAAGGCCGTTCGAAACAGGAGCCAGATTACACAGAAAAGGATACCACTATGACTCCACGAAACTTGAAACTTTGTGTCTGACCATATAAAATTCTACTTATAGCTTGGTTAATGTCGTTTAAGGATCTAGAAAATTATCCGGAATTTATTTTAATTATAGAAACTGCATAATAAGGAGTTTTCAATGTATGCAATNCTTACTACCATTTTCAAGTGTTGCCTATGAGGAAAATGTATCATTATCCTAAGCTGTACAGGAAGACCAGCGATCCTTAGAAATATTGTCATAAGCAATATTAAGCGATATATTAAAATCGCTAGAGTCAACAGTCGTAAGAGACTTTCTAAGCTACCAAGGATCACCGACGGGGGATGGAAAATGAGCGACTGGGCGAATTCCTCGACGCGGACGTGCTCGGACGACCTCCAGGCGCCGTTTCGCCGGTTGCTGATTGAAATTTCTCTCACGGGATTGCATCTGTTATCTAATACAGAGTTTTTCATCCGGGATCTTAATTCCCTCTCACAAAACAAACGTTGAATGTAATAGAAAGTCGAAGCCAGTGAGAGAGACGATATTTTAATTCTATAGGGAGATGGAAAAATTCATATAAGATGGATAGAAAAATAGAATCAATGGTTTCATCCTATTCACTGGAGAATAGGAGTGGATTCGAAACGTCGATGGGAAAATGAAACCACTTGGGAATGTTCGGTATTAGTAGAGATGCAGGAAAGTTCTTTACCTTTTCGTTGCTCCAGTTTCCGTGGGAATCGGATTCCAGTGTCGCTGTCACGGCTGCCAGTAATAAAACCACTGGCACCTGCAATCACAATAGCTAATTTGTACTGTAAATCCTTCTCACTATACTTAAATCCAGAATTAAAAGAAACAAGCATCAAACATGGATAAACAACTTTGTACTGTTATAATAATCACTCGATTTCCTCTATTTAATTTGATCATCATAACATAGGTCATGTTAATCGTGCAATTTTCTGGGCTGTTGAATTTGCTGTTAGAGAAATGATCTAAACATTTTTAATAGGAGTAAAAGGAAGTGTAGTGTGTGTGATGTTTGATGATGGAGAAAAACTGGGAACACTGGGAAAAATTGCAAATTATGAAGAGAAGAATGAAGAGTATAATAG
>NW_017144747.1:352346-352781 GCF_001652005.2 Ceratina calcarata
ATTCCAGATTTACCTGCATACTAAATTAATAACGTTTTTGATAGAGTTTATATAGAGAGATTTGATAAAGAATCTACTAAATGGATAACAGAATGTATTATAATTAATTGTTGAAAATTTCATTGAATTGCAGATAACTGGTCGGTGAAAGCGAAAAGGAGGAAGACTACAGGAACTGGTCGTATGCGTTATCTGAAGATCGTTCGTCGCAAGTTCAAGTAAGTTAAAAAAGACTGCAGCAAACAAACGTTCATTATTTACAAATCTCTTAAACATCTTTTACAGGAATGGATTCAGGGAAGGATTACCGAAATCGAAAACAGTTCCAACTAAATAAACTATTGTCTCTACGTTATTTTGACTTAGAATAAACAAGTCCAAAAAATCCAAAACTATAGAATGTTTCATTTAAATCCCTGCTAGTCAGTAATATTA
>NW_017144748.1:0-1168 GCF_001652005.2 Ceratina calcarata
TAGCTCTTATATCTAATCAATGTGAGTAATTGGACTAATGGTCAAAACAAGGTAGGAGTGGGGATGTTTAGAATACAATGAGAAAGCATGTTTTTGGGTAGTTTTGTTGTTTGTCGCTGAGTATGATTTATGTAGGTTTTTAATATGTTTAGTGTTATTTGTTGCTGAATAAAACTATATCAATACTGATAAACTAGTTCGTCATCAATAATGATGAATTTTCACGTGTCTTGATTTTAATAATTAATTTCTCAAATACTAATAATAAAATTATTTAAGAATGCAATATAAGAGTAAATGTATTAATAGACTGTTTCTCCATAATACGATAATAGATAATAATTGTAAGATAAATTCCAATTCGATTCGCACCATTTCATATAATATTCTTATTTCATAGCATTCATTCTATGGGCCAGTATTGTCCTGAGCAGTTGTCAAACCGATTACACGGCCCGTCGAGCATTTTCATAAAAATGGAGAATTATATAAGAGCCAGGGTCACATTTTTCCACCCTCCGGGATGACGTAAGCAGTTGCACCCTTCACGTATTTCCAGACGTCCTCACGAGTTGTGACGCGCGTTGGACATTCTCGTTTTAGATTTAAATTCCCCTATTCCTCCTGGGCTCGAATTTCAGTTCTGTTTTGTATTCAAATTCCCCGCCCCGTTTTGAATTTAGATTTGAATTTACTTTTCAGGCCAACTTCCTTAAATATACATTGTTTTTTCTAATTCATAAGAAATATGTAACACGTACTCAATAAGGTTTTATTTTTAGCACAGATGTGAACATCATTGAACGAGTTCAATCAATATGACAAATTCGAACGTGCACTATGATGCAACTTTATTATAGTTCAGCCAGGGAGTAAGTAGTACAAGCATAGCGTTAATCGGACAGTAGATAATTCCGTGTGAGTCAGACCAGTAGTAAAGGTCAATAACAACGTGACTGGCCTACCTATTTCCTCAACTGCATTGCACAATTGTGCCCAATTGATTTCGCTTTTCATTTACACAATTCGATGCAAGAATAACACGTTGCTCAGTAATTTATATAGAAAATTCTCAATATAATTAATATATTTAAAACGAGACATAGTATCTCTTTCTAATTGCCTAAGAATTCTATTGAAGTAGATTTAGTAATTAAGATTCCAGATT
>NW_017144749.1:0-307 GCF_001652005.2 Ceratina calcarata
CAATTTACATATTGTTGTATTTTTATGAACATTGGTTTATCGTTAAAAGAAGTCATGTCAATCGAGTTTTATTATGTACCATAGTGAAGTAAATTACAATAATTGGTCCTGATTATTTTCTTAATTATCTTTTCTCTTGAGATTTTGAAACCATAATTATATTAGTAGGATTAACAATAGTGTAATAAATTAAACAACATATAGCACAGATTTATTTATATTTCATATCGAATACTTAAAAATTCCAAATTTCCTTTCACATTATATCAGGCTCAGTAGACAATTTTAATCAGCTAGCGTTTCTAAA
>NW_017144750.1:0-307 GCF_001652005.2 Ceratina calcarata
AAAAAACTGTGCGCAAAACCACACTGGCGATGAGGATCGCAAGTTAGCTAAAATGTTTGACCTGAGAGTCACTCCTCCACACGATTAACATTCAACAACGTTGAATAAAACCATAAATTAGAAGACAAACCAATCCTAATAAGGATAACTGCATCTTTTAAAGAAAAAACACACCTAAGCAGAGAAAACCATAAAAAACAATGCGCAAAACCACACTTTCGATGAGGATCGCAAGCTAGCCAACACGTTTGCCCTGAGAGTCACTCCTCCACTCTTCAACGTTGAATAAAACCATAAATTAGAAAAT
>NW_017144751.1:0-307 GCF_001652005.2 Ceratina calcarata
ACATAAGAATTCAAGACGTAATAACATTTTTAATGGGATCACAAAATTCCTAAAATTTTGTACAGCGTTCTATTACTGTAACATTTAATGACTGTTAAAATTTCAATGTTTTGTCACTGTTTTTATGTAACGGTTCATATAACCTTAAGCAATTGAATATCTACTGATATTATTAAAACAATTCACACGTTCGAATCAAAATTTCTCTTCTAATACTGTACAATAAAATCAATACAGAAAATTTTTCAAAAACAGACCTGATAATATAAACTGAAAGGAAAGTCTATACTTGATAATACCTAATTTC
>NW_017144752.1:0-307 GCF_001652005.2 Ceratina calcarata
AGGGTAATTGATACTCAACAGAGAGTGCATACCTTGCTGGTGTTCGCAGCGTAGACCTATCACGCAGTGTGTGAGGTGTACTGCTGTCACTCGGCTGTTGAGGTGTGCCAGTAGACTGATCCTGTGTCCTAACACTGGTACCATCCTGTTGCTCCTGAGCTTCTTCGACTGGTACGTCCTCGACATCGTTGTCACGATCGTCGTCTTCACGTTCATCAGTCAGCTGCTCGCTTTCACTGGATAGTGGTAGTGTTAGCTTGACTTCCATGTCACGCTCGTCTGCAGCAAGCCCGTCTGCCTGCTCATC
>NW_017144753.1:0-307 GCF_001652005.2 Ceratina calcarata
ATGTCAAGTAGTTTTATTTTATTTTTGGGAATTATGACTACTGTAAATGAAGATATAAGTGGTATATTAGTTCTGTCTTGGCGATTTTTCCTTTGTTCTTTGATCCGTGGGTATTTTGTACTTCCTTCTTTATTTGATTACAAGCTATTTAGTGCGGGGTTTCGTCTGCTTGATTTTTGGGCAAGAGTTTTATTTCCTAGTTTATTGTGTCTGTCTCTTTTCTTATTTATTTATCATTGTTTTTGAGTTGTTTCCGTCAATTTTTGGCTGATTGGTTTCTATGATGAATTGTTGTTAAATATTTTAG
>NW_017144755.1:0-307 GCF_001652005.2 Ceratina calcarata
TAGTAACTGCATACGTTTCAATAGCGCTTTGCTACCTTTCTACCTGAAGAGGAGCTAAGTCTGTTAAAGGGTTGCTGCTATAGCTGTACCTGCACGGGATTTTTACCAGCGATTTTTCACGAAGCTCTGGCGGCTTTGCTCGGTGAAGGCACTTCCGAATACCTGGCACCACCGGTGGCATAAAACCGCCAACGTGCTGGCCTTGCTGCCAAAGTCGGTACAGTCAAAGGTAAAAAGCGAGCGGTAGGAAGTTTGGCTGGTGGAAGACGGGAGTCAGCAAATAAGGTGCTCCATGCGATGCTGGTGA
>NW_017144756.1:0-307 GCF_001652005.2 Ceratina calcarata
TTCTTTTCAAATCGTTCAGCTCAGAATAGGCGTTTTCCATCATCTGAAAACAAATGTACAATTCTCCTGACTTTAGATTTCGCATACGATGAAACATTTTAAGTGTTACGAGTGTTCGTGTATTTTAAATACGCTTCTGTAAGGGTGAAAAGGACAATCTATTGGCCGTTGAAATCCGAAAGGGAACCATAAAGACGATACTAACTAACTAGTTTTTACATACGAAATTACTTTTAAATGGTTCATTAAATTTCTAATGTCGTATACGCCTGACCCTCCTTTTACACGGTAAAAGCGAATCGAATAA
>NW_017144757.1:0-307 GCF_001652005.2 Ceratina calcarata
AACGAGCCCCGGGAATGTTTTCAGACTTGTTTGTTTTTATCAGTAACATTATTTCTCGCGAGTAAAAGGCCATGAAATTTCGTAACTCGCCGCGAGATAGCCGGGCCAGAATAAGAGTGGGAAACAACATATCAAAAAGAGCAATAGCGGCCGTTGGTAAAACTTTTACAACCTACCAGCGGAAAATTTATTTTGACTTCTGACAAAAAACGAGATAAACGCAATCGGGGATTTTAGCCGAATTAAAAGTTGCCCACGTCGTTGTTTCGAGCGTAAAATTCTGTTCTGCAATTAAACTATTTATTAT
>NW_017144758.1:0-308 GCF_001652005.2 Ceratina calcarata
GTATTGTCTTGTGTTGTCTTGTGTTGTGCTGTGTTGTGTTGTGTTGTGTTGTGTTATGTTGTCTTGTGTTGTGTTGTGTTGTGTTGTGTTGTGTTGTGTTTAACATGAACATAGTTATGTTTATGTTTATGTTTATGTTTATGTTTATGTTTATGTTNTGTTTATGTTTATGTTTATGTTTATGTTTATGTTCTGTTCTGTTTTGTTTTGTTTTGTTCTGTTCTGTTCTGTTTTGTTTTGTTTTGTTCTGTTCTGTTCTGTTCTGTTCTGTTCTGTGTTGTTGTTGTTGTTGTTGTTGTTGTTGTTGT
>NW_017144759.1:0-4491 GCF_001652005.2 Ceratina calcarata
AAAAAGAGCACCAGATAAAATCACGAGAAAGTACACGGGAGTAAAAAGAATTTCAGAGTTGCTAGAAAATACTTTTACGAGAAAAAACAGAGAAAGAGTTTTATCCTACTGTTTCTCATCTACTTCTTATCGCGGCCACCACGTTACTGGACTTATAAAAGATTTACAAGCGCGCCAAGATAACGCGAATAGTATTATACTAACTAAACGTAACTGACTGCGAACTAAATTTATTTCATATAACGTCCTGCTGAAAAAAATCTCTATTATAAGATTCTCCTGTCTACGAATTTTCTTATCTATTTCTTCCTGCAGTCAGAAAACTTACAGGCAAAAAAATGTTTTTATCAATGCAATATAAAATAAAATTTGAAAAATGGTAAGAGAATAAGCATTGTTTTATACGTTTTATTATACGTAGTTGCATTTTGAATATTAAACATTAAAGATTTACACGTTTTTATTTACTGTTAGTTTATTCCACGTCACGTGTTGTTTGATGAAAAACTTTTTGTTAGAAACAGTATTATACAGGAAATAGATGTCCACGAGAGAATATATTTCATTCGACGTTTTTTGAAAAAAAAATCTATTAGCACACTTCGTTATTGAATTCCCCTGTCTACAAATTTTCGAATCCCTATACCATCCAAAAAAAATCCATCGATTCTCTGCGAAAAAAGAAGTTTGCTTACACGCACACACACACACGTACACACGTATATGCACCGAATGTCGCCCCGCAGTCCCGTGTCCTCGCCTCAATTTGTATTCAAATTCGCGGATTCCATTCGCAGCCTGTTCCGCACCCCGCGTCCTGTTTACCATACCGTCCGAAGGAGTTTCCGTCGAACGCAACGGAATTCAACAGAACGGAATGAAGATTCGAGTGGATACACATAGTTGTCCATAAGTATTAAAACATCGCTATATTAACACGACGATTTATTAAACATGAAAGATCATTTTATTTCCTTAGATTCGACGCAGATTTCCGTACCAATTAGTAAATCATTTATTAAATCATCTACTATTTGAAAGATTGTATCAAATATTTTATTAATTACTATCACATATATCATCAGTGCATGAACGTTTTTATAGATTTCGCAACGGGGCGCGTCGGTGAATTTATGTCGCCGGTACGGAGTTCTTATCGCGGGGCGTTCGATTTTTCGTTTCGCGACATCGAGGCGCCGAGGCCGAGGCATCGCGGCTGCGTCCCGGCTCGAACGACGTTGTTTCCTTCAACATCGCTTTTTCCAACTTTTGATTTACGCGGGCCTCCGCGCCGCGGAATTCCATGAATGCGAAATGTAATCCTCTGCCCCGTTCCTCTTCCAAGCCTTCCCCACCCTTCCTGTTCCGTCGCAATATTTCTAGCGAGAACTTTCCCCCCGATCAGACAGGATAACAAATTCCACTTTACTGACGCCTTTGTCGATATCGTTTGATAATTCAGGAATTAGAATAAAAAAGGCGAGGCTTAAAAATTCTCCAAGCAAGTTAAAAGTTATATCAAATATTACGACAATTAATAGCTGATTTATTGTATCACGTATTGTACTATTATTATACATGAAACATTATTATTATGAAACATTGTATCAAATGTTGTATTACAATTATTGCACGAAAGATAGTGCAAATTTTTATTAGAATATTTATGAGGATTTTATGATGCAAATGGGTTAATTGCTTGGCTCGCCCGGGCTCTCAAAGCGGATCTGTCGTCAAGGGCGTTCTCTCGAGCGAAAGCAAGTGGAAAAAAGTTCGAGGGAGCGAAGATAACCCTAGCGTAGGGCGCATCGGATGCGCGTTCGAGAGGATCGTGGGAAGAGGAACTGCTGTTTGGTAGGTGATTTTATGGTTTCACGGGTTCCCTAGTAATTTACTCGCTTACATCGTGCGTCGTTCCGTTTAATAACACGTTTACTCCGTAATTCGATCGGCGTTCCTGTACTTAGTATCGTAAAAGTTTCCGTCAGCTGAATGCTCGTACTGCAAGCCCGTTAGGTAGACGTAGACGTTAACCGCGGCACGAATACAGGGGAAAAGGTAAACGCGTTTAGAAGACAGGCAAGTGGAATACAAATGGAATATAAAATATCCGAGCGGAGCTCTGCTCGTGGCTCGGGCATTGAAATTTTATACTCGGTTCCATGCATGTTAAAATGGAAAATTACCCCGGGCTCGTAACACTGACAAAATAATAGGACTTCGAGTACCTGTGCCCGTCTCTTTTTCTTTTCACGCCCGTATTCACTCGCCATATACTCCCGTATCGTATCACCGTTGAACCGACAAACGTCACGTGATACGTCGTTAATAAATCTTAAGATATTTTCAAGAACATATCGTCCATAAAAACAAATCTGGCAAATATTTCAAATTGATAATCAAAAACAATTTCAATTAAAAAATTCTATCAAATCGTTAAATGAATTATACAATGAATCATGAATTCCAATAAAAGTCTACTTCAGATATGAACGATATTTATATAACAATTTCAGTAAAAACAATGAAGTGTTTTTTAAACTCGTCAATATTTTATATTGCAATTAATCTAATAAATCTTCAAGTGTTTTGATACATAAAAAAAGAGGTATAAAACGATAAAGCGGAATTTCGTTCACAATTAATATTGTGGATTTTATGGATTTATAGAAAACATGTATTTATAAAAAATATACAATCGTATGTAATATTCAAGGCATCGTTTTTGAATTATAAATAAATTCCTGTTTGGATTTCATTTTCTATAATGATACCACAAATGTTTTATTTAATATTCAAAGTCTAATGATTAATCTGTATAGAAAATTCTTAATCATTGAAATTTTCATTTGTCCATTCACACTCTTAAAACATTCTGTTAATGTGATACGTAACAATCACATGATAAGAGGATATTATACGTCTTTTTATTCCATGCCAGTCAAAAGTAGTAATTGTTTGTACGAACGATATCCATTTTACTTTCCTCTTTTATTTTACTCCTAAAGTTCTTGATATCTATTACGGAGCTTTCAGAGATTGCAGCGTTTCGTTTAATAGTAAAGTCGTTCTCAAGATTCTCGCGGGATCTTCATTCGGTTCTATGACTAAATCCGAGAAGAAGGCAGAAAACGCTGCTTCGTTCTTGCAACTGTTACCGCGAAACGAGAGTGGCTCGCGCGAACGCATCGCGTCGAGTGGTTAATGGGGAACTCGTGTGAAGTTTAAACGGCGCTCGTCGTTTCTACGTGCTCGTGAATCGCGATAAGGTGGCTACGATTATCCGATGTTTGATCTGCAGTCGAAACACTTTTGGAATCCGTGCATAAATCTCGGGATACTTCCGACCATCAAACACCCTCTGAATTTGAAGATTCCACTAAATCGCGCAGCGAATCATGAATAGTTTCATGAAACTTTGTACAAAAGAATATAAACGATTCTCGTTCGGTCATTTCAATAAAATTAGAAAAAGACTGATTTCACATATAAATGATTGAGTAGAATCAAAAGTCCTTATTAGAAATAAAATAAATATATACTGTGAACTATAATTTCTAGCATTAAGAAATTGACAATTTTTTAAATGAATATAAGTATAGATTCAAATGATTCGGTTATACATTTTATAATAAGTCTCGAGAATTAGGTAGAGCGCAGGCACGATTTAACTGTTTTGATACAGTTTATCATGAAAGTAGTTTGCGATTAATCGAGGTTCGTCGCCGATTAACGCGTAACGAGCGACTCGCATTATGCGAAGCGACAGTGCATTAACTAGCTGCTGCGCTTGTGTGCAAACGTGGCCGCAAAATACGCTCGGCGACCGCAGTCTATTGCATCCGGAATTGCATGCAGCGGCATTCATTTCGGTGTCCGGTTTAGGGACGCGCACGCACACGCGTCCGAGGGGGACCTAATTCCAGCGAGCCAGTCGAGATGCGCGTCCACAGATAGGAGAGACGGCAAAGGGCATCAAGGAATCCAATCGAATAGACTAATTTATCCGCCTGGCCGATGCATTTCCGCGCGCAAACACGCTCCCCTTCGAAACGAGCTCACCGATCTTGTTCCCGCGTTCCACTAAATTCGCTCTTCGTCAATTAGTTTCATCCTACTCGGGATCTACTGCTGCTCTCTTTTTAGCTACGACCGGAACGATATCGCGTACACAGTAGAACGTGTCAACGCGTGGTCAGACGGCCATGGTTTCTCATCCAGATTTCAGATTAGCAATGCTCAACCGTTTTACGACGTCACACAGATTAAACGGTAGTAGATTATGTTTATACGTTTCGAGTTATTTCACAGTATTTCACACATTCACATATTTCATTTTCAGGAAATTAAACCGAGAATTTCCTTTAATCCTTTATTATGAAATATTGTTAGCACTTCGTGTAATTTTGTTTAAAATTTATACAATCCACGTTTTAATGATTATTTAAAAAGCTACGCTGATTCGAACTACGCGGGTATCAGTCAAGCGCA
>NW_017144760.1:0-307 GCF_001652005.2 Ceratina calcarata
CGTTTACCACAGAAAAAGGAAGATGATGCAAATATAACATTATACGAGTTGAATTCTTAATTCATAATCGGATTAAATTCGTGTAGTGAGAGCCTTCGCAGACGATGGTACGCATACGATACCTTACCAAACCGTTCGCGGTTCGAAGTGCCGATACACGGCCCTCTCTCTATGGCTCGAATTTATAGTCGCTTCTTGCACTTGACACTCAGCACTCAAGTGCGTCCCACCAATGTAAACATTGTTATGTTTAAAAAGGAGTGAGAGAAGCGGACTAGCTGCGCAATAGTTTTTCTCCTTTTCCGCT
>NW_017144761.1:0-307 GCF_001652005.2 Ceratina calcarata
ATGGCATCCACAGCAAGGTCAGGCAGGACAATCGCCTGTGTCTGCTGATTGTCATCGGGGTCACGCGGTACAGGGCCATTCAAGAATTGCGTGCTGTTGAAGACGGTACCGGGAGTCAAAGGGCAGCTTGTACGAACTTCTGAGCGGTCTTCGCTCACGCGGCCTGAGGGTATCGCCGAAACTGGAAATAAGCGATGGAACCATAGGGTTCTAGAATGCGCTGGAAAAAGTTTTTGGATAGCTGACACCAACGGTGTTTGATGCATAAAGCGTTAACGTGCTGGCCTCGCTGCTAAAGTCTTTACAG
>NW_017144762.1:0-307 GCF_001652005.2 Ceratina calcarata
AATGAAAGCCCTCTACATAATGAACTGATAGCATGCCAGATAGTACTGGCATGTAGAGGGGAAAATTTTCGGTTCTACCTGTACATATACATTGAATCTCGTGATTATGTGTGTGTAATAAAAAATAAATATTTAATCTCAATTAAACATTTTATATATACGTACTATCGCAAATAAAAACATACACAGTAAAAGATAGATAATATTGACTTTAACATTAAGAAAGTTTGTACTAAGGGACAAATAAATTGATGACATGACCAGAATATAAAATGTATATTTTATTTTACACTTTACAAAGTTTTAG
>NW_017144763.1:0-307 GCF_001652005.2 Ceratina calcarata
AGTGAACTGCGTCCGAAGCACAGGCATAACTTGGAGTAAGAAATTAATTAATAATTATAATTATAATTCTCTTGTGAATGCAGTAAATCAAGATTTGAATCGAAAACAGGAGAATTGAAGAGAATACATGATTTGGAGTTGACCCCGCATGGAAGGCTCGAATTAATGAAGGACAAAAGTAATCTTCGAGTCTATGGCTGCTTTCTAGGTTGTCTATGGAAGATGGAAGACTCTACTTCGGTACTGTTCATAAAAAAAATTAGAAATTCTAAAATTGAACCGAAATCTGATACCAAAAGTATTTTAC
>NW_017144764.1:0-307 GCF_001652005.2 Ceratina calcarata
CAATAAGAACAAACCACACCTCCGGCCAACCAACTGCAACACCAATACACACACACAAAAATTACAAATACTCAAACAAACAAACCAACTAACTCTCTGCCCCAAAAACCCAACATCTACAAATCCCCCATCGCTAAAAATATATAAGAAATCATACGACCAAAAACAAATACTGCAAAACAAACAGATACATACGAACACAAAATAATAAAATAATAACAAAAAACGAAAGATACGTAACACTTCACCCGAAAAGCAAACAAAAATAGACGATACCAACAAATATAATAAAATGGCAAAAATACCA
>NW_017144765.1:0-307 GCF_001652005.2 Ceratina calcarata
TTAGAGTGAAACACAGCAGCAGATACTACTTCCCTCCAATGTTTCAATTTGTTTGTAGTGTACCTCCATATTCCATGCTTATACGCCGGTACTGCACGCCGATCTTTCATCGAAGAAAACGCACGATATTTTTATTCGCAGCTTCGAATAAATTATTCCGAATAAAAATTTATTCGAATAAAGAATTATTTAAATAAACATTATTCGCTATTTTTGAATTCTTTCATTTCATTCGCAAATTTTATTCGAATGAAAAAATATCATTTATACTCGAATAACGTGGATTTATTCGAAACTGTTATTCAAC
>NW_017144766.1:0-307 GCF_001652005.2 Ceratina calcarata
CCAAAAAAAAAATGGGTTACGAATGCCATATTAATATCGTGTAAATCAAAGAAATGTTATACAAAATGTGGAAAAAGAATTCAATGAATGAGACTTTAAAAAATAACTATAAGAATTATGTTAAAATATTGGATAGGCTTTAAAAAATGCTAAATCTGAAAAAGAGTTGGTATGTAAAAATTGCAATAACCCTCGTAAGTTATGGAATATAATTAACGCAAAAATACGTAATAATAAGAAAAAAGATTATGACATAAATTTTATTTATAAAAATAATCAAAAATAGAAAATAAAAAAAAAATTGCTA
>NW_017144767.1:0-307 GCF_001652005.2 Ceratina calcarata
AGATTATATACTGTACGTAAATCATTAAATTTTGCTAATTTTAATTTATTTGAATGAAAATCGGGAAACACAAAAGTTTTATCTACAATTTTTAAGTTTAACCAGTTATTTCTTATATTTTTCATAATATGGACAAAACCGAAAGAAAGAAACATGGTTTTATTAGTTAGTGAAGGATTAAGAAAACTACTGTCATTACAAGATAGATTATTGAACATATTTCTATTGATTTTATGATTATCTGTGACTATGCTTACTATTTCAAAACCGCATTTTTGTACAGATTCTATAATTTGAAGAACAATAG
>NW_017144769.1:0-307 GCF_001652005.2 Ceratina calcarata
TGGCGGCTCGCGAATTGTTTAGATCGATAATGGTCGATTCGGCCGATTCAGCTTGGGGACTATTTTATTTGTCACAGCTGATATCGGCTATGAAAAAAAAATTTAATCTTCCTGTGCCGATAAGACGAAAACAAGAAAATAGGACTGAAATATTTGGTCAGCGATGACAAAGACAAGTATCGATGACTTACAATCATAGGAATAAAATCGCGAACGATGCAAGTGGCAAAAACTAAGAGATTATTTTTGTTAATGAATCGTACATATATTTTGTAATTAAAATTCTTGTCAGTTAACCAAGTAATTT
>NW_017144770.1:0-2396 GCF_001652005.2 Ceratina calcarata
GCGGCCTCTTCGGAAACCGAACTGGCGTTCGTACAGTTTGTACGGGGAACTCATCATATGGCATTCAAGACGGAAGTTAATAATTCTCTCGAAAATGTTACTAATATCGTCAAGTAGGCAAAGCGGTCTGTAGGCAGAGGGATCGTGGGGAGGTTTGTTCGGTTTCTGCAGTAATACCAGTTTTGCTTTTTTCCAATCTATTGGGAATATACTTTTCCGAAGACATTCCGTAAACAGTGAGCAGAAGAAGTCGGTAAAGTTAGTTAGTAAGCGGCCTACAACGGTGCTCGGGACGCCGGTAATGCCCGGAGCAGAGCTCTTCCGGAGCATTTTTTGCACAGCGTTGTTAAGTTCCTCAGCTGTGACATCATCATTACTGTCCCAGATAAAGCTTCCAATAGGAGTTTTCCTGTTTTGGGAAGAGGGGAAAAGAGAATCCAGGATGGAATCGAGGATTAGTGGGTCCAAAGACTCAGTTAATGGTATCGCAGTCGTCAAACTCTTTTTAGAAGCCCACTTATATGGGCAGCCCCAAGGGTTGTTATCCAGGTCATTTAAGATTTCCCTCCAGTGCTTATTTTTTGCATCGCTGATGGCAAATTTAAGCTTATTTTTAAGATGCATTTGCCAAGCTTAGCTTTATATATCCGATATGCCGTCTCAGCAGCAGTGAGACTCGCTGCAGAAGGTTTGGGCCTTTTTTTGAGCCTCTGCCAGCTTCGTCTGGCTCTCAGGCAGTCATAGCGAAGTCTAGAGATTTCTGGGGTCCACCAACTCTGGGGACGGAGGCGTCTGGCAGACGAACCCTTTTCCATAGCGATGTTACAGATATTGTTAAGAACTTTACCCACATTGTTGACTTTCTTATAAAACTTGGATGGAAGTGACAAGGCGTTACACCAAAGGAGCACACCGATGGCATTGTCACATGCTTCAGAATTGAAGGAGTTTTTCTTCCATCTGGGCAAGGCGTTATTAGCTAATTTTGATTTAACAATAGGTAAATAGCGGAAAGAGATATACAGGTGATCTGATAAGGATTCAGTGTCCAAGACTCTCCATTCTGAGAGATATGGGAACGCAGCCCAGTTGGAAATTGTAACATCGACTATAGAAGTCCCTCGGGGACGAATGCACGTCGGGTTTGAACCCGAGTTAATGATGAACATGTTGTTGGTCTTAATCCAATCGGCGACGATTTTCCCACGGGTGTTGCTGCGAGAGCAGCCCCATGCAGTATTTGCCGCATTAAAATCCCCACCAATGATTAGAGAAGAGTTGCTACGGCTTCTAACAAGTTGACTAAGCGTTTTCAGCCTGTCTTCTAAGAGAATACGAGCTTCCTTTGGTGGGAGGTAGATAGAGGCAATAGTAAGGCCGTCCAATTCGAGCATTACTATATTGTTATCGTTGTAGATTACCCTGGGGGGCTCGATAGGCCTCATATTCAGAATGATTGCTGCTCTGTTATCAGGGTTTCCATACCACCCGAGTTTTACGGGGTTGTGTGGCTCTGTAACAAAAGCAACACTGTAATTCTCATCATATATGATAGACTCAAGTAGAGCTTGAGCTGCTATGGCATGATTAAGGTTAATTTGAATAAATTTAAGAGGGACAGGGTAGTCCATTGTCTATTATTTTTTGGAAATGGGAATGGGCACCTCCAGCCCAGCATTCAAGGGTTTCGGAGTCTTGGAGGGAATAGGTTTCTTCTCTTTGAAGTTAGCGTGGGTCGTGCACTCCTTGGAACCCATGCGATGAGAGAAGCCAAATCCATTTCTCTCACAAAGTCTGCAGGTAGGCTCAGTTTTGGTGCATTGATTGGCAGGGTGGCCTTCATAACCACATTTGTAGCACCATCCCGCCATATCAAAGTTAGAGGTGCAGTTCCCGCGTGACCCAACACTTGAAGCATTGAGGTGGCCTACTTTCAAGGGGAAGAAACTGGGCAGTAGACCACCCTATTCGAGCAGTGCGCGCGGATAGAAGACTATATGCAGCTGATTCACTACATTTGCACCAAACTGAGGCCGTACCTCTTGTATTGGCTTTAATTGGGCCTAGAGTAAAACTGTGACCTTCACCGGAGATTTTCTCTAGTGCTGTGAGGAGTTCAGCTTGGGAGGTAGCGTAGTCGAGGTCAGTGATGAGGATTTCCTTATACTTAACAGGACATCTGACCTTGATGTCATCCGCTGAGAAAAGGCTGCTGATTTTCTCGGCGAGAGGGGCCGCTGCGTTGATTCCCTTCTTTTTTGGGATTTCAAGGATTAAACCCCCATTAATCGAGGACCGGGGTTTAATCACATCAATTCCTAACTCCTGGAGGTTGATCTTTTCTTTGGCTTTGCTCAGAACATCTGGGAGTTTGAGCTTACCGTTGGAGGTTTCAG
>NW_017144770.1:2774-3429 GCF_001652005.2 Ceratina calcarata
GGTATTCCCAGCCGACATACGCAGGGAAGGCCTCGGCAGTGCACGCACACATCAGCTCTGAATGCAGCGTGGAAACACAGACCACCGAAGCACCAGAGCACTCCCAGCCCCCCTAACGTATGCGGCAGCCCATTCATCATTCATTCACTCACTCATCCATTCAGAACATGTAGGGAAACGACAATACAGGAATACAGGAAAAGAGGGCAAAGGCAGGACGAAGAGGATATCACTAGGAAGGTAGGTAATGATGGACAAGAGATGCTGAGTATTTAAGATAAGGTTTATATTATTTCATTACAGTTTGTTAATCTTAGCTAAAGAATAAAGAATAAAAGGAGTTTAACGGTGTTACGAGGTAAATTCCCAGAATAAACTTGAAGAGTCATAGGTAAAATGCATGAAATTACATTGAGTTAAAGTGTAGGCTTTATAAAATACAAGCATTGTAAGCAATCATAAATAAAGATAAAGATATAAAATATCAGTGAGAGTTAAATTATAAAGATTGAATTGATTTATCCTCGTTGTATCGTGTATTTATTAGTAACTACCTTATATAAACATGTTGCATCTATAGGTTATAATATTGACACATGTAGATTATGTAACCCCATGTGTATCAGTATCAGTATTACACCGCCAATCGGATTGA
>NW_017144771.1:0-307 GCF_001652005.2 Ceratina calcarata
CTGCTCCGTCCATGGGTCCATCTGAAATTGACAAAATAATTGAAACTATAAATAAAAACATGGAAGTTAAATTTATTAACTTTAAAAAAGAGATTGTGAATCTCCTTGGAGAGAAACCACGGCAATCCTCCAATACGCGTTCCAACTTACCTTCACTAAGCATACCTTCCACATCAACGAACCTGAACATTCCTTCTCGCACCCCGCTGGTAACGGTTAATTCAGATAAACCTCCAGATCAGTTCCCGGAAAGCTGGGCCGAAGTTGCGAAATCGAGAGGCAGGAGGAATCTCTCTCCTAAAACAAA
>NW_017144772.1:0-307 GCF_001652005.2 Ceratina calcarata
CAAAGGATATGCGAGGTGGTTCCGGATAAAGGTGGTACTGCGAAACCAAGGGAGGTGTTGGACGTCTAAAGCGCGTTTAATCAATAAATAAAGTTCTCGGCTTACAAAAATGTCGTACAAATGAATAAGCTTACTTTAAACGTTGAGCTTAGATTTTGCACTGAGTTTATAGAAAATATCTGATTTGACTGAGTTAGATTGTCCACACTATCGTCGTTTATATTAAGCGCGAGTTTACTGATTAACTGAATATTACGTCGCAAATAAGCTGTTCGCTTGACTTGCGTGTTTCAATTTTTAATTAATA
>NW_017144773.1:0-307 GCF_001652005.2 Ceratina calcarata
AAAGTTCAACGCCGGCTGGCCATCAGAGTCGTGAGGGGATACCGCACTATCTCCTTCGAGGTGGCGAGACTCCTGTCGCGATTCCCGCTGTTCGAACTCCTGGCGGAGGTGGACGCCAAAGTGTATTTCGGCGTCCGTCGTGCGCGCCAGGGCGGCGGGGTCTCGGCAGGATTGACGGTCGAAGCGAGGCCTCAACAAGCTCGGCTACGCGCGCTCGACAAGTGGCGTACATGGCTGTTGTCGCCACGGTAAGTCCACAAGCGCGTGGTCGAGGCTGTCCTGCCCAACTTCTGGGGTTGGCTGGACA
>NW_017144774.1:0-307 GCF_001652005.2 Ceratina calcarata
CCAGTCAAGCTTTGATTTTTAGATAATGTGTGAATTTCTTTATAGAAACTCTCACGTTGCACCACTTGAATGATATGATCTAGTGATTTACGTATTTCGTATGCGGTGAGCAAGCCCGTTTGTTTATTTGTGGGGTTGCGACAATTGTTTGTGAATCTATAACAATAAGCTACGATACGCTTTAACTTAATGAGAGATGAATAACGCTCGAAAATATCGTTTTTCTGTACGATTGTTGCAAAACTAGTTAAGGGTTTGATTTCTGGGATATCGATAAATTGTAATGTTGTTTTTGGCCACATGCTTT
>NW_017144775.1:0-307 GCF_001652005.2 Ceratina calcarata
CGTGGACCTTCTTAAGTCGCCAAGTTGAGGGTGGGTCGGGGCATGCGCACCCCGACTGACCGTTTTTTAGGAGAAAGAGTTTTTTCGAACGGGTCCGGTAACGGCTTGGGGCTGTTTCGTTTGGGACGTTGACCGGAAAGGATCGTGGATTTGAGTTGGGTTGTGCAATTGCTGAACGGACGGTTGAATTGAGTTGAGAGGTGAGCAGGAAAATCTGCGTGAATTGTGGAGTAAATGTGAGTGTGTGGTGTTCTCGAGGTCTCGTGTTAGGGACTCTGTGGTGAAGGGGTCTACGTCGGGGACTGGA
>NW_017144776.1:0-307 GCF_001652005.2 Ceratina calcarata
ATAATTCTATTCTCTAAATTTACTTCTTTAGTCTGATTCAAATCAATGAGCTTTTTATTCTCCCTCCCAATCGCACAACTAGCATTCTCTACTTCTTGTATTTCTTCCTCCGAAACTGATAACTCTTTCTCTTTAATGCTGTTATGCGATTGTTCAGAAAGCTCGTTGACAGAAACTATTCTTGCGTTACAAGAATACTTTTCAGACTTTAATTTATCATTACTCTTTAAAACTTCAAAAGTTACAACCCAGTTGGGTTTCTCATATAATCCCTCCAAAACAGTTTTATTTGTCACTCTATTATAAA
>NW_017144777.1:0-307 GCF_001652005.2 Ceratina calcarata
CGGTTTTTATGCACAAGGCGCCGTTGGTGCCGGTATCCGGAAAAACCTTCTCTCGCGCATTCCAGAATCCCAGGGCGCTATCGCCTGTTGCCAGATTCGGCGATGCCTTTAGGCTATCTGAGCGCAGACGGCTTCGGAGTTCGTACCAGCTGGGCCTTTGAGTCCCGGTAACAATCTGCAACAGCACACAGCTCTTTACGGCCATGTGCCGTGACCCCGATGACAACCCAGCAGACAAAGGTGATTGTCCTGCCGGACATTGCGGTAGATGCCATCCGCCCAGAGATAGGCCTACCGCGTATCGCTC
>NW_017144778.1:0-307 GCF_001652005.2 Ceratina calcarata
TTGCTATACAGGGTGTCGCGAAAATCGTGGTACAACAGGTCGGGTGATAATTCTAGATGTAAAAATAAGTCAAAAAAGAAAGAATAACATTTTTTCATTTAATGCTCAGTTTTTGAAAGAAAAAGAGTTCGAATATTCGTCAGGTACCTTTGTATTGCCTGTAAGGTATACGCAATAATTTAGTTTTACGAGCAGAGCTGCATGCGCAGCAACATGATCAACAATTTGAAAATCTGTTACATTAATAAAGTGATTCTTAACAAGTACTAATCTTATTCTTATTTATGAAACTATTCAATTTACATAC
>NW_017144779.1:0-307 GCF_001652005.2 Ceratina calcarata
CCCTTGGATCGATCGTCGCCACTAAGCACAACACAGATAACCAGGAAAGATTAACCATGAAGATTAAGAAATGAAACTGGGCAAACGATAAGAACGCACCAAGATAAAACAATATATATAAGCTCCCGATTCGTATCAACAACAATGTACTATCGGTCCCGAAGGAAAAAGAAGAGAAATGAGACCCGAAACCTGCACATGTGCGGAGGCATAACGAACGCTTTCAGGCACCGCTATATCTATGGTTCGAAACATAACACCCCCGAATCGACTAGCGCAGAGCAACGATCTCGCTCGTTCAACCGAC
>NW_017144780.1:0-307 GCF_001652005.2 Ceratina calcarata
TTCGCGGATTTTTTGCACGTGGCTCGGACGTGTCCGAGTCGCATGGAGAGAAGAATTCTATCTCGGCAACCCGATCATGATAAGATTGGGTGGAATCTAGTGAGATTGTGTCGAATTGATTTGAATTGCAGCTCACCTGCTCCCTGCTGATTGCTTCCAATTGTTTGAGGCCAGCGAAAGATGACTCGTCTAACCTCCTGTCCTCCTCTCCCAGATCACTCTGGTTGGAAATGGAATTTACGTTTCCTGTGGTAGGAATATCCTGATCTGTAATAAGCCGTGTCTCTAAGACCATTGGCCTTTTATG
>NW_017144781.1:0-1555 GCF_001652005.2 Ceratina calcarata
GTGCTCTAAGCTGTGGCCACACACACATATCGACTTCGCAGCAATTGTTGTATAATTCGACTCGTCTGCGGCCAGAGATTATATCTGAACAGTGATCGAATCACTGCATGCAGTAGGTTTAAGACAGAGGAACTCTATGTCTTAAATAATTATGAGATCAGCGAGTCTAAATTTTTCAGTCCGCTGTGCGTTCGATTGCAAATTTTGCAATCCGCATCGGCGTACAGTCAAATTCGACATACTCGCCTCTCGCACTCGAACAGTTTGCGTTCGTTGCGAACAAGTTTAGAGACCTTCTATCGAGGTTTAGACCTGGAATGTCAATCTCTTTGCCATTTGGTGGTAGAAGATCATGTTTGAGACGGCATCGTTCCAATTAAAACGGAGTTGTCTTACAACCAACTCCACAACGCGTTCCCGATCCGTGGTATTCGCCAGTGATCGACGTTTACCTACAGCTTTTTTAAGTCAAAACGGAACTGTGGGTCGCAAACTCGCTCGCGTTCGTCAAATGGCTCCGAGGATTTGCGGATCGAAGTCCAGCGTTGAGACAATTTCTATAGGGAAATTCAACGTACGAGCAGCATTGTGACTACAGCCGGTCATTTCCTTGAAGGAAAGGAATCGGCGTCGAGCGCGGCAATTGCTCATTTCGCGAACGAATTTAAAATCGATCAACTAGGACAAGAGGATTAGAGAAATCTATCCTCTTGTCGAGAACAGGAGGCACGGGTATCTCGCTCCTTGTTTTCTTACCATACAGTCTATGTAAACACCTGCGTCAACTCGCAGGCAATATGTCGACAACACGTGTAAACGTGTCTAATCGACAATCCCATTCTATTTTATAGGGAATAGAACGGTAAAGAACGACTAGGAATTTACAGAGTATTTCCGTCGCCGGATCACCATAAATTTTCTGTTTCTTTTTTTTTAATTCTAATTGTAATAAGGGTGCAGGGTTTTTTTTTAATAAATTTGGGATCATTTTTGAGTGATTTTCTAGGACAATAAATGAGGTTTTTTTTAATTGATTCTTTTTATTCAATTCACCCATTCTCCAGTTCCAAACCGTGTTAGGGCCACTTATCTCTAACAGAAGTCCTACTCCGGACAAAAGAAGTTCCCGCTGTGTAAACCATTCACCGTTTGCACAACCAATGGTTATATTGTCAATATGCTAGGCCCATTTTTCGCTACTCAGAATAATGCTGAGATCATGAAAATTATATGAAAATTTCATATTCAGGATAAAAATGATATATCAGCCCTTTTAAGACTAGGAGACAGACGTATCGCATCGTAGACAGACGTTCCCGAGATGTAGTAACTTATTTAGAAGAATGCGATTATAGGGTTTTAATGCCTGCCTTAAAAGGAAAGCGTTCGCAGTTAACTGCTTTAGAATCTAATTCCTTCCGCGGAGTGACGAAAGTTTGTTGGGTAATTGAAGCTGTTACATGGTATTTTAGGACAAAAGTATCAACTTTCTCATCACTAATTAGATAATAAATTGCTTCCCAAAATAGGTTTATTTTATAGGACTGCTTCTTTC
>NW_017144781.1:3735-6209 GCF_001652005.2 Ceratina calcarata
GCATGTCTAGTAAAAAAATGTAGAAATACATTAGCAGTAGAAGCTAAAACAGATCATTGGAGTAGGCGAAAACTTTCCCTCCCTTTTAAATGGAACTGGAACATATCAAATGAAACAAGCAATTTCATATTTAACGGAGATAATTGATGAAGAAAACAATATTAATCTTCAATATTTAAAAAGGACTCCTCTCACATTGTTCAATTTGTGATGGAGCATACAACCTCCGTCCCCGAACCCAAGCCCCAACGACGAAATGGCCACTGGCCATGGTCACGAACACGATTCTCCAAGCCGCCACCGGATAGGCCTTTGTTCTAGCGAGAAGCTCGGGGCCCGTTGCCGCGAGCGACCGTTCTTGCGCACACCGAATACAGCGCCCGCATCATACTATACCGGCCCGCGAGCCAGTATCGATACAGAGTCTACAGCAAAGGATTACCCTATGCAACATAAGCAGCCCTGTGTCGCCGTCTCGGAACCAGCTCCTTGACGGTTTAGGACTTTCCGCTCGGCGATTTATCATAGCGAAATAGTATCTAAATAAATGGCTTTTCAAGTGGACCATCAGGTGAGCCTCTCTGGTCCACAGATCGACATTCGGGAAAGGGACCCTCCATACGACGAGGCCTCACCCTTTACAGACGACGGTCCAGTGCGAAATACCTCGCTACCACGAGCAGGGTAGCGAGGCATAGAGGTACATCACACTACTATCACTCAGATAGCGAAACATAATTAGATCTCGGGAAGTGCTCGCTATCACTTGAGTAGCGAGAGCTGTAAAGCCACGAATCGGGCCCGTTTCTTGGGTAGGCTGCACCGTTCTAGATTCGGCAGAGACCGGATCATCTTAGTCTTAGATCGTAGAATAAGTAGCATAATTGTACAGATAGTAATAGGAGCCCGCGATACCGTCGCACATACGCGTGATCAGACGATTTTACCTCGACTAAAACCGCAACGATTACATAGCTTCTTACCTATATTCGACTTCTACGCCATTTAGCGGCAAATTAGCTTTTCTGCATAGAAAACGGCCAAGCTTCGTGATCATTCTGCTTCTGGTCGACTTTGGCTGTAGATTAATCCAAATAATTATCGTTCAGAACGTATTCTGTAAGCCAGTCCAATTGAACGACAGTGTACCTCTGTAGGGAATTAATGAGACGATCTTGTCGCTCGGTACCATACAGTCATCGTTCAATTTTTGTGAGCTGATACGAACTGAAAATTATCTTCCGTTCCTGGTTTGAACACTGATTCCAGTGTCGAGACAAGATTACGTTACCCTGAGAACGTATTTGAGTCACGGTGGTCCCGTGATCTTCGAACCTATTCTTGGCTGATCGTCAGTTGAGAAACTACGTACTCATATAGGCCCTGCAGTAGGTTTGGTATTGGACCAGCCGGTGACCTGTAGTGTACCGCGGGAAAAGACGGGTGGGTTTCCCCAGTCCATCGTATAGGATCAATTGGAGATCCGGCCTTACAACCCGGGTTCCCACACGCAGCGGAAGTAGCTGCGCATGCACCGAGCAAGTGGCGATACATGGTCTCTGTTTCGGTGCACCGAATCAGTGCAATTTCCGAGGTTCTCCTCACCCGATTACGAGTGAGTTGAAAAATACTCGAAGCGAGAGTTTACTCTCGATACTTCAATTACATTTACATTAATTACTAATATACCACTTTATTTCCTATGTGTTTAAAGATAGAGGCTCTCTACAAGACTTAAGAGCACTCGGCCTTGAGAATAATTATTAATCCGAGTAACGAGAATTCGGTTACGAATCCGGCGAGGTGGCAACTCACTGTCTCACAGTGCGGATCAGACGATTATCGTAGATCGCAATTTTCTGACTGTTCGAGGCATTCTTCAACGAGCTACCCTATGCTCATCAAAGATTTCTGAGACGATTACGTCTCCCGATTTCTTACGGGTGCTAGCCTAATTCATAATACAGGCAATACGTCAAGGTCTCAAGGCCTCGTACAGTGCCGTTAACGGGATACGTACAAAAGGACGTATCTGGACCACGGGTTTCGCTCCGGGTCATCATAGCCAATCGGTGGCTAACCATTGGTCAGAAGATGACGCTATCGTATAGGGCCTGTAGTGGGTTTCGAGTTTCTCACCCAGGACTGCAGTGCACCACGAAAGTAAGTCAGTATAGTCATATCCGGCAAGGTGCACAGTGCTTTAGCTGTTGTAGTTTGCTTATGCATGCCCAGTAGGAGTCTCGGCCTTACAACTCGAGCTCAGCAACAACAACCGATAAAGCTGTGCGTGTCCCTGCATTCGGCGTTCCCTGGTCCGGTTTCGGCACACCGAAATCAGTGATAAATTGAAAGGCTATCTCAACCCGTACAATTACGTACGGGAAAAGAAATAAAAAATAGAGTGTTGTGTCCCCAATAGCCGGCATATCGGGCTCATGCTTAGATACAATGACACGGTATTTAATATCTCA
>NW_017144782.1:0-307 GCF_001652005.2 Ceratina calcarata
CAGGCGAAATGCTAAGTCTAATTACTCAGAGAGATATTTACTCGAGTACATTTACTGTCTTAATGCTCTGCAAATAGGATGCATCCATGGGTGTAAACGTTCATTTGTTCAATTTACGTCGCATCGCGTCTCCTATAAAGTTATGAAATTCATGGTCTTACAATATCGTATGCATTATATCAACGGAAATCGGGAGGGAATGCGAACACTGCTAATTGCGATCTGCTAAAGGCTGTTTTAAACGATTCACAGTTCCAATTATTGTAAAGCGTTCGCTCGCTCGTTCTCATGAGTGGCATTTATCACC
>NW_017144783.1:0-307 GCF_001652005.2 Ceratina calcarata
AAAATGAATTTTAAATAATCATCGAACATAGGAATTATAGTAAATGCATACAAAGTTTGTTTCAATCAAATCAGTAAATAATTGTTACACTGATTCAGTTGAGAATTCGTGCAATTTTGTGGAATTAAATAGAAATTGAATTGGAATAAGAAAAACAATTACAATTTATTTTGATTCCAATCTGTTTTGTAATTAATGGACGAGAATTCTTTTTTACTAAAAGAAGCGAGTGAACAATTTACAGAAGTTGAGACAGGCCGAGGCTCTCACAGAAATTTGTTATTTCGTACGATTCGATTTACCTGCT
>NW_017144784.1:0-307 GCF_001652005.2 Ceratina calcarata
AAACATAACTGAGAAAATGCCTAACATTCCTTTAGACAAATATCACGTTGATATATCTGCCGGCATATCTCTTGCAGACCCTAATTTCCAAATTCTAGGTCGAATTGATCGCTTGATCGGCGCTGGGCTTTTTTGGAAGTTCTTATGCATCTGGCAACATAAGCTAAGTTCGGGAGATTTGATTTTACAGAAGACGCGCCTTGGATGGGTATTAGGTGGAACATTAAGCTGGTTGAATCAATCCCAAGGTCTTAATAATATAGCATGTCACACAGTTACGAATTCTCAATTGCATAGATCTTTGTCC
>NW_017144785.1:0-307 GCF_001652005.2 Ceratina calcarata
CAGGATATTCCAACCTGATGAGGCGTCTCATGGTATCGGAGACGGTAGCCTGGTCCCGCGACATTTACGTTGAACACGTTTCCGGTGTCCGCCAGTATTCGGTTCCGCGAACGAGCTCCCCGCCGGTGTCCGCCTGAGCGGCGCACCCGCACTAGTATTAATCTGACGATTCCGTCGCGAAGGTTTCGGCCTCTGCCCTGAGCGAGGACGGGTGGCAATATACTGCACCTTAAAATCAAACTTGCATCTGTGCAGCGTATGATAGATCAATTGAAATTAAGTCTCAGAATCACTAGAAAACGCGGTC
>NW_017144786.1:0-307 GCF_001652005.2 Ceratina calcarata
TCTATTGACGTTTATTCTTAAAGAAGATACAATATTTTTACTTAAGATTAAACAGTCAACATAACGAACGACTACTTGCTTTCTTTTCTCTGATATTTAAACAATTTCTTTGTTGCTCTTGCATGTAACTTTTGTTTCAATCCTACATTTCGTCCATCATACGGTCGCGGCAACGCACGAGGCGGTTATCGCGCTCCTGCCCGCCTTATATTCGAGTGCTCTGATTGGTTCCGCTTTTTTGTTAATAATTCATCAACCGCGCCTTGGACAACTTTTTTGCAAAGGAAAAAGGTATTTAAAATCACCA
>NW_017144787.1:0-307 GCF_001652005.2 Ceratina calcarata
AACACTGGTTGAGGTAGCACAAGGGGTTGCTGTATTAGAATATTGGAAATTATAAGAAAAAGGTTTTAGAAATAATCAATTTGGATTTGCTGTTTTCAAGAGAGTGGGAGGTAAAGGAAGATCTTGAGACCAGATCTATAGGGGAGGTTGTAGGAATCTAGCTGTTATTCGCGGCTTTATTAAACCTGAAATAAAGTCATCTTTTGTACGTTCTTTTCATTTATAGGAGCTTATTTTATAAAAAGGATAGAGGAAGGAAGTGGGAATATAGGAGTTGTATAGATCAATTGATTGTAGCAGGGTTGCT
>NW_017144788.1:0-307 GCF_001652005.2 Ceratina calcarata
ACCTGGTCAAAATACAGCCGACCAGACCGTGACCATTACCATTCCAAGCCTTGGAGAAAGCCCAGCATTATCAAGCTGATAAACAAACAAACGAAAACCAAAAACAATTCCCAACATATCTCCCCATAAAACCATAACAAATAATACGAATAACAGAATACGAAAACACCACATCTCCCAGTCGCAAAAGAACTCGCAAAAAGTTAATCAAAATATCGACACTCTTTAACAATAAGATCAACCCCCATTTTCCTCAATTTTAATTTTTTAGTGATAGAAGATCTCAAAGAAGCCCTCTCGTGTACCG
>NW_017144789.1:0-307 GCF_001652005.2 Ceratina calcarata
AATGGTTACAGGTGGATCCGCGTTACGAAGTGACACAGGATGTTCGGGCACAGTTGAAATTTCTAGAACATTTGGATAAAGTGGAACGTAGGAGACACGAGGAACAAGAAAGAGAGTTACTCTTTCGCGCGGCGAAGAGTCGCGCGAGAACTGAGGACCCAGAACAGGCGAAACTTAAGGCGAAGGCTAAGGAGGTACTTTTTGAATATTTTTAATAAAACTATAAAAATTAAAAACAAGTGTGATGAGAACAATGATAATTCCAATGGCAATGATTTAGATGCAACGAGCTGAAATGGAAGAGCTG
>NW_017144790.1:0-307 GCF_001652005.2 Ceratina calcarata
GAAAAACAAAAAAACAGTTTTTTGCAAATTACTCGGAAACTATTGACGCTAGCGAGAAATTTTTATACAGAAATTGTAGCTCTCGTCGTCCTCTACAAAAAAGGTTATATGTAATTTTCCCGTATCTTCAACGGTTTGGGAGTTATTGGCAAAAAACGAAAATTTTACAAAATGTGAAGGGGTACCCCTTGAAAAATCTCAAAAAAATTGAAAAATTTTTTTTTGTCAAAATTTCGAAAAATGTTTCAAATGAAAGTTGTAGGTACTGCTATTACCTACGGGAAATGTAATTACCATAAGAATACAT
>NW_017144791.1:0-307 GCF_001652005.2 Ceratina calcarata
TTGAGATCGAACTCGCGTTACTGCTTTCACAGTATGCCGATCGTCAGCTTCAGGATGTTTAGAAGGTAGTAGTGCCTAACGGGTTTCGCCTGCGCGCTGTATTCAGACCGGCGTCGGCAAGATCAGCGTCACACTCCTAAGGTCAGGATGCAGTGGTCATGCCATACGTTTCAACAGAGTCTTGCTACCTCTCCCTATATGAAGTTTGGCTAAATCTGTGGAAGAGTTTCTGCCGTGCCTGTACCTGCGCGGGATGACTACCGACGATTTTCACGAAGCTCTAGCGGCTTTGATCGGCGCCGGTCAC
>NW_017144792.1:0-2982 GCF_001652005.2 Ceratina calcarata
ACAGCGCACGATATGTGGAAGAAGCTGAATGCAGTTTACGATATGAAATCAGATGGAAATCTAAGTATGGTCCAGAAGCAGTTCTTCGATTTCAAGTGGGAAGAATCTGAAAGTGCAGTACATAATTTACCAAAATTGGAGCAGCTGGCAGCAAAGATGAAAGCCCTTGGGAGTGACATCGGAGAGAAAATGCTCATTACACGCATTTTAGCGACGTTGCCGAAAAAGTACACGTATTTTCACAGTGCATGGGATTCTGTTGATGAAACGAAGAAAACCTTAGACACTTTCACTACCAGATTAATAACAAAAGAATCCAGATGGAGAGAAGACGACGAGCATCAAGAAGAATCAGTGGCACTAGTAATGAAGGGTAACTACAAAAGGGACCTGCAGAAACAGACGAGAAGAACTGGAAGTGGAAAGCAAGATCGAAGTTGTTTTAACTGCGGAAAAATTGGACATTTGAAGAAGGACTGCTTCAGATGCTTTGTACGTAAGAAGAAAGGCCACACCAGTAAGAATTGCTTTCAAAACAATCAAAGGGATGGTAAATTCAAGAACCAGAGCAACGATAAGCCAACGAACAAACTCGGTCTACTGGGAAAAAGAAGTTCAACGACGCAAATGACGAACGATAATATATGGGTAATCGACTCAGGAGCTTCGGAGCACATGACGGGACGACCGGAATGGTTCAGTGTCTTCGAAAATTTCGACGAGAAGGTAAGAATAGAGAATAGCGATGGTACATTGGAAGCGTGCGGTAAAGAAAATATCGATGTAGAGACCTTTGTAAACGGTAAATGGTTAGCAGGTACAATGCATGACGTTTTATATGTTTCTAAAATAAAAAGAAATCTGTTTTCTGGTAAATTTATTGCTAAGAAGGGTATAGATTTTATTATTTCAAAGAAAGGCAGAGAATGCATATTTTTACAGGACCAGAAAGTAATCGCAAAAAGCTCTGATATTGGTAATCTATATAAAATTGATATGCGGGTCGTGGTACCGTCAACCTGTAACTTTGGAGGCAAAGTAGAGTCAAATTTGGACACACTGCAGTTATGGCACGAACGACTCTGTCATCAAAATGTTAGACATGTTAAAGAATTCCTAAAGAACATAAACATTAACGTTGTGGATAACGATTTTTTTTGTGAAGGCTGTGCGTACGGAAAACAGCATCGTTCAAATTTTCATGAGAAAACTGAGCGCGGGACTAAACCTCGCGAAATTATTTACACGGATGTATATGGACCTATGGAAGTCGAGTCATTAGGCAAGAAACTCTATTTTCTTATTTTTAAAGATGATTTTTCAAGGTTTACACAGATTTACTTCTTACGATATAAGTCAGAAGTAATTGATAAGGTAAAAGCCTTTTGTTTGGAAGTTGAAAATCAGTTTGACAGTAAAATTAAAGAAATCCTCAGCGATGGAGGCAGAGAATTTAAATATAAAGAAGTAGAGAGCTTTTTGAGCAGCAAGGGAATTAAGCATGTATTTAACGTTCCATACACACCTGAGCAAAACGGCATTCCAGAAAAAGAAAATAGAACTATAGTAGAAGCGGGACGGTCGATGCTATACTCGAAAAGCGATCTACTTTTATTTTTATGGGCCGAAGCCATGAACATTGCAGTGCATGTCATTAACAAAACGGGTCCGACTAAGCAAAGGAATAAAACACCGTATGAATTGTAGTACGGGAAACCGCCAAGAGTAGAGAATCTTAAGATTTTCGGTACAGAATGCTTTGTTCATATACCTGCAGGAAAGAGACAAAAGTTAGATGCAAAAGGAAAGAAAGGATATTTAGTAGGGTATTTAGATGAGGGTAAAGGATACCGCGTATATGTACCAAGTGCAAGGGTTGTAGTGCTAAGTCGCGACGTACAATTCAAACCTGAACAGATAAAGGCGGAATTTATGAATCTTCCGAAAAATATTGCCAATGTTAATGTACAAAACGACGACAATGAGCAAGAAAATGTTAATAGTGACGTCAAAGTGTATGAAAGTGCTGAGAGTGAGAGAAGTAAGAGCGAGATTGTAGGGCATGCACAAATAAATGACGAAAATGTAGGGAATCTGCGCGATAGACGTACGATTAGAAAAACTGAATTTTGTGGTTGTCCGGTAATGTACTTAGCACAGAAAGTGCCAAACGATTTTAATGAGGCTATGAAATCTGACCAGAAAGAGTTATGGAAAGAAGCGATGCTAGATGAGATGAATTCATTACAGGAAAATAAAACTTGGGTGCTTGTAGAAAAACCGGAAAAGCAAAAAATAATCAAGAGTAAATGGGTCTTTGCTAAAAAGAATAATTCAGATAATTCTGTGCGCTACAAAGGGCGTCTTGTTGCTAAGGGATACTCACAGACAAAAGGGATAGATTATACAGAAACGTTTAGTCCAGTTGCACGATTCGACACCGTGAGATTAATGCTTAGTATTGCTGCGCGAAACAGCTTGCATCTTGGGCAATTTGATTTCAAAACTCCATTTTTGTATGGTAGTCTCAAAGAAAATATTTACATGAGGCAACCTATGGGTTTTCACGATGGTACGAATCGCGTATGCAAATTGATAAGGAGTTTATATGGACTAAAGCAATCTCCAAGATGCTGGACAGAACGTTTTACAAGAGGGCCTAGCAGGATAAGGGGGTCAAATGTGCCCTTGAACCGAATGAAGCGCCGTTTGTGCCATTCGATAGCTTATAAAAAAGAAACATTCACTCCAATTTTTAGCCCTATATCTCAACCAGTGGGGTAGTAATCGGGAAAATTCGAAAAATCAGTTTTTTGAGGTTTTTCCTTACTTAACGCCTTGCGAAAAATCTAAGAAAATTCTGACGTATTCGTAGTGTATCTGGAGATGTCTGAGAATTTTTTCAGATTTTTCTTTTGCAAAATGTAGCCGTGAAAAATGAAGAAGTGTTAAAAATAATTTTTTCACATAGAAATTGGGGGG
>NW_017144792.1:4477-6158 GCF_001652005.2 Ceratina calcarata
ACGGCGGCAGCGTAGTGGCGAAGACTGGAGAGTCAGTTTCTCTTGAGCAGCGCTGGAGTACGGACGTGCGAGAGCAAAGAAGTACAATCTGAGCAGTACAGCCTTAAGAGAGAAATAAGTTTTTTTTAAAGGGATAGTACTCATATGTTTACTTGTCTAAATGTGGAATATAATGAATTTAAGAGATAAAGTAAAATAATACAGATGGATGATGGAAAAAATGTCAACGCCAAGCGTCCTTTTCCGCGCGAGGAAGAGGACAAAGAAAATAGTTTTGCGCAGAGCGTTATAAAAAAGAGGGATACGAATGTTCCCAAGCTAAACTCCCTTCAGCTGGATCGGCTTTACAAAGAGATGCGGAAAGAAAATGGTAGGCAAATAACCTCTAAAATCCAACCCAACTTAGCGGCGGGTAAGCTTAGAGCACGTGTTCCCATGATGGAAAAAATGGTCGACAACATGGAAGCGCAAGCAGGGGGCAGCACGTCAATGTCGACAAGGTTAGCGAAGAGCTCTGCCTTGCTCGAAGAAGGATGGATGACACCTAAAAAGACTGCAAGAATAGCGGCAGGAGATAATTCGCCAAAAAATGACTCTTTATCGCAAGATATTAATAGATACTCTCCACTATGTGACGAAAGTGATATGGAGACTGGTGACTGCACGCAAGCCCCATCTTCAGATAATGTAAGTTTCAAACCCACTAAAATAGTAAAACCTCCGCCAATTTATGTGATCGACTCAACACTGTCAGCCATCATTAATCTATGCAAGGCAGCTTCTTTGTCGAAACTAGACTTCACTGTAAAAGAAATATATGATAAATTGGTTAAAGATGACTTCAAACATTACACATACACGCCAAAAGCCAGCAAACCTAAATCGATCATCATCAAGGGAATTAAAGGAGACTTTGTGTCAGAAGACTTGAAACAGGATATTGCTGAATTGAATTTACCAAGCTTATCTATTATAAATCTAAGCAAGTTCATTTACAATAAAAATAAACCAGACGCGTTTCATTATCTTCTGCAAGTAACGGCAGACAGCCCGACCAAGGACTTGTTCAAAGTCAAGAGCCTTGCTTACCAGAAAGTTAAGTGGGAGTTCCTGAGAAAACCACTGATATATCAATGTAAAAAATGTCAGCGAGTCGGACATGCCAGCCGGAACTGTAACCTAGCCTACAGATGTGTCAAATGCGCTTCGTCACACGAACCAAGTGATTGCAAAATTTAATCTAATGAAGGCAGAAATAATATTAAATGTGCTAATTGCGAGCAAATGGGTCATCCTGCGTCTTACAAGGGCTGTCCCTACTTAAAGCTAGCCCTCTCACAAAAACTATCATTACAAAACAATAGGAAAAAAATTTGGGAAATAAAATAGCATTGCTAGCTTCTACAGTGAAGAAAGATATTTCATATGCGCGAGCGATGAAGTCAAGGAACCGGACTGAGATTATAGGTTCCGATCAACCAGTCAATGATTCTCAGACGCAACAGTATCAACTTTGGCAATACGCGTCTAATATGGATCAGAACGTGCACGAGATCATCAACAGATAGGGGACCAGCCATGAAGTTCATTCACCGGATTGGGTAACCAACTTTAAAAGTGAAATATTTATCTCACTTAAAGAACAGTTAAAACCAATAATAGCGAAAATGAATGACAATTC
>NW_017144793.1:0-307 GCF_001652005.2 Ceratina calcarata
CTTGATGAATTATAACAGTGACTCTTCGTCTCTTCTTGAGCTAATCAAGGCCTACTAGCATTTTTCATTCTGAAAGATTCACATCTATAATCATGCTAACGTCATTGCTAAAGCTTCTTCTAAAGTCAATAGATTCAGTCATTTAATTAATCACTATTTAATGATTCCAGTCATGGCATTAGACGGAAGTTGTGTTAACAAATGCTTTTTCATTCTCGTATTTTATGAAATACCTTGTATTTTTTTTTACCGAAGCTATATAACTTTTAGCATATATTATGTTCGTGTATATAAAAGAGTTCTCTAA
>NW_017144794.1:0-307 GCF_001652005.2 Ceratina calcarata
TCCCGTGGCCACACTCGCTGTGTCCCGAGGTATTACGAGCGTTTTAAGTGCCTCATTTCGGTAGTCCTTGATTTGTACTGACACACCCCATCCCCAGGTATCACGAGGGGGGAGGCTACTACCACAGTCCTTCCAACCTAGATCCCGGGCTAATCTGCCACCGTAGGATTCATCCACTGCCCAGACTACACCATCCATACGCGTGTTGTTGGGGTGGGTCTTATATGTCAGCCTCCAGTTGTACTCGTCCATCCGGTTCATATCCAGTCGCATCAGTACATCCTCTAGTTGCGCGTCGTCTTCCCCT
>NW_017144795.1:0-307 GCF_001652005.2 Ceratina calcarata
ACTTTGGTTTGGAAAATTCCAAGCTGTCTGATGGTCCAGGACCGGTGACTGCACTTCTTCTGGTTTTCGAGATCTACTCTAGGACCGCCATGCAGAATGCTCTGTATCTCTGTTGCGGATGGTTTTTCAGTGTTCTATCGATAAGGAACACTTTTTTTCGGAAAATTCCATCCTGTCCGATGGTCCAGGACTGGTGTTTGTACTCCTTCTATTTTTCGAGATCTACTCTAGGACCGCCATGCAAAATGCCCAGTATCTCCGTTCCGGTTGGCTTTTCAGTGTTCTATCCGTAAGGAACACTTTGGTT
>NW_017144796.1:0-307 GCF_001652005.2 Ceratina calcarata
TCAGTAGATAGTGTATTTTATGCATTTATAAAAAAATAGTATCAGCAATAAATATGAAGAAGGTTTGCCATGTTCAAGAATATGCAAAATCCGTACCTGCGACAACGTATACATGATAAAAGAAATGTTTATTTAGAATTCATTTTTCAACCGATACCATAAGTGTTTTATTTTGCATAAAAATCCGCAGTCTAATAATCAGGATTTTTTAAAATATGCAAAAAGAGGAGAAAGGAAGTGAATTGATCTGTAAGTTTTGAAGGTTGTATGAGGCTGTAAGATCTCTGGTAAAAGTTAAATATGATAA
>NW_017144797.1:0-307 GCF_001652005.2 Ceratina calcarata
ATCAAATGTCGTTGGAATTTTATTATTTCTTATCCAGTAATCGTAGCATTCACATGCACAGTACCTTACCGTTTGTGTTTTCTCTTTTACTGTATTGTAGCTGCTCGACGAAGCTGCCTCCGGAACCGTTCAACCCCGCGACGCACACGACACAGAGTATGTTTCTTCATTTTATGTTTCAAGTTTCGAGCAACGTTTTCCAATAACATTTTTACGCTCTTAAGTATTCAACAATTATTTCTTTTTAAAAATTAAAAATCACCTATCAGAAAATAAATTATGATATTGGGAAACATTCGCTCAAGCA
>NW_017144798.1:0-307 GCF_001652005.2 Ceratina calcarata
AATAAAAGTATGGAAACATCGAAACGTAATCATGACATTGGTGATCGGAGGTGATATAATTACCTGGCAAGAATCTTTTCCATCTCTTGAACCGGTACATATTATTTTTTTAATGTCTGTAGCTCGGAACGCCTTTGCGCAAACCTCGGTGCTGACTACTGGTACTTGTACTTCCACGAGAACATCGCTGGATGGTCCACCTGCGTTAAACAAACATCAGGAAAAATCAAATATCTAATATTATTCATCAGTACTCACCAAAGTAGAGTGCTCCCCATCCTGCGAGGAATGGATTAGTGTTCACGAA
>NW_017144799.1:0-307 GCF_001652005.2 Ceratina calcarata
GTGGTACGGTCGGATTTTGTCAATGTCAATAAAATGGCAAATAATCATACGTAACTCGTTTAATACTGGAGTTAGAAGAAAAATGCATAGAATCTTTGTTTGTAGAGGATGTCAGTGCCTAAATCTTCTGTATAAAAAGCTTCTCGCCAGCGTCAATAATTAATTGGATATATCCTTCTGTACTTTTTAACACGTATCTATGTATTATTAGCATTGTTCTTCCGACGTCTGATTTCTTTTTAATTAGAGGTAATGTGTTTTCCTAAGGTACATAAACTTTTAGGATTGACTGTAGAGCCAATACATC
>NW_017144800.1:0-307 GCF_001652005.2 Ceratina calcarata
AAATGTTCCTGTCGGGTCCTAGCAGGGTCCTATTTTCTTATATTCATCTAAATCATGCAAGAGGGGTCGAAACTGAGGTGTTCCGGGTTACTAAACACGAATTCAGAGTCGATTCGAGGGTGTCGTACCTGCTGGATCCTATCCAGGGTCCCAAATTTTTTTATCTCACAAATGTGCTCAACAGCTTCTACAGTATCGGTTATTGGCTGTTTTTTCTACCGTCACAGCTCTACAATAGCTATAAAGCTAACATGGTCCAGGAATGTCGGAATGGGCTGAAATTGCACAAAATGCCTAAACACACACA
>NW_017144801.1:0-307 GCF_001652005.2 Ceratina calcarata
ATTTGTTGTAACCGGTGTTCGTTGGTGCTGTCCGGTGCATCCTCCTGCGTCTCGGGATACCGGTATCGGCCCGGGACCCCGGTCACAGTTGTAGGCCCACCGAGATTATCGCATAACAAAATTGCCAATCACCAAAGTGACACGACGTGTTCGTCACAGGGCTCTCTGCGCGTACATACCGCAGTGTACGAGCGAAACGACCAACAGAAAATCCGGATTATTTACGACACTCCGGATTTTCCAAGACCTCGTTTTGAGATACGAGGTTCGGCACGAGGAAACGAATTGTTCTCTTCTCGTGCCGATA
>NW_017144802.1:0-307 GCF_001652005.2 Ceratina calcarata
TGAATTAAGCTTCGTAGCTTAAGGCAGCTTCCTCTGTTTTAACTGCGCTATCGCAACATCGGAGTGTTGACTGACGTCACATTACGTGAGAGAAATACACACTGGGAAGCATACATTTTAGGGAAATTTGATCAGTCAATATAACACTTGCTTCTTATAACAGAATACGTTATTATGCATACTGTTCCTGGCAGAATGTCAGGAATGATTGATCGACTCTTCACGTGATTAAAGTTTACACTCAAATAAAAAAGTCTTACAGTTTCGTTATATTTAAATCATCTAACACGTTTGGAATGTTAATAAT
>NW_017144803.1:0-786 GCF_001652005.2 Ceratina calcarata
ATGCGATTTTTCTTTTGGCGTGCCAGTGAACAACGTAAGTAGATATTATGTATCATACATACATCTTAATGTGTAATGTTAATATAAAGTAAGAAACAGTACAGAGCATTATACTATCTATTATTTATCTTTAGCATTATTGTATTTTCTCGTAGATTTTGACATTTTTCAATATCACAATGCAATTGTTCGTTTTTTTCAGAAACCAAGGAGAGTATGCCGACGACGACGGCGCAAGTGACAAAAGAGACGCCCCCGCCACCGTCGGATACAGTGCAAGAGAAATTCGCGGCGGCGGCGGCGAGGTCGGCGGACGTGTCAACGTCCGTGGCGGCGGCAAAATCAGCGGATCCGTCAACGTCAGTGGCGGCGGCAAAATCAGCGGATCCGTCAACGTCAGTGGCGGCGGCAAAATCAGCGGATCCGTCAACGTCAGTGGCGGCGGCAAAATCCGCGATGGCAAGCGGCGATTTACCAACGGTGGCAGTGGCAACGCCAACACTGATTGGGCGAAATATAAACAAGGTATGTAATTGTTGTACCGAGCGCTAGGCATTATATGCTCATTAAACGCTTTGTACATGAACTGTACATATCTAGTATGCGTATGAAAAAAGGAAGCATGTACTCTTAACAAAAATCTTTGTATGCATTCAATGCTTATTGCATTTATGAATATATTGATAATTAATTTTACATGATTTTCAGAAAATCAACCAAGCGGCCTGGAGAGCGGTTTCGAAAAAACTGAGGCAGGCGACCCGTATGCCATACAGGCTACCGCAG
>NW_017144803.1:2818-3985 GCF_001652005.2 Ceratina calcarata
GGCCCTTTTTATGTAACAGCGAACGTACTGATGTATATCAGAAATTATAATATGTAAATATCATTACGGATAAACTAGTTTTATACAAAATTTAATTATAGCTTAACAAGTGTATAAGATTAACAATTGTGTGAGACATAAAAAAAATTCATTTTCTCATGCGGTCTCATGTGATCAGAACATGATGAAACGTGTTTTTTCGCAACGAAAAATTTTCATTTTTTTTTTAATAACATTAACTTATAATGCGGAGAAAGACGGGAATCGAGAGTTCAAACAGCCGTCAGTCGGCTGGAGACTGCTTGGATTTTAATGCATCAAGAGCAAGAGGGACGGACTAATGTTTCGCCTTCTCTCTTTACTGAGCCGAACTCGGAGCACACGGATACGGTGCGATTGTGTGCGTAAATGGAAAGGGTGATTCTCGTTGGCTCCCGTCCTCAACCTGGCCACTCTGGTTACAAGCGGTAGCTGGCAGTAGCTTCTGAGAATCAAAAATCGGCTCCCATAAAACGGGCTCACGAACGACCTCTCTCCTCATTTCTCATTACAGACGAGGTCAGCACCGACAAATGAATGCATGGTTCAGCATCGACGCCTACTTCACCTTCTGTTTCTTATTTAGACCGCAATATATTGTAGAGGGCGTAAAAAATTGCACAGTTCTTTCGATGGGTCTTCGGCGGGCTGGATTATAATACGCTTATTCGACTGTAGGGTGCACTAGTTGTGGGCTCAAACAGAGTTGTTTTCCCCTTCCGCTTTTGGGAGCCGTTCTCCTCGACTATGCACCGTCCTTTAAGTCCATGCTCCCAGCGGACTAGCAGTCCATGTATTTATAGTCAAAGGCGTGAACTGACGACAGATAGGCGGGAACGACACGAACTAAGAATAAAAGAACACAAAGGGTAAGGCGCAGTGATGTAAGATTTGCGGATTTTTCCGCCCATAGCGTAGACCCAGTCTAGAATGCTGTTATGTCTTAGCTTTAAGCTTTGAACCTAGCCATGCGCGTAGTTTGAACAGCGTACCACTACACGCGTAATTTTTCCGTATACATGTATCAGGTAAACGGCAAGACCCAAACTGCAAACCTGCCCTTTAAATGCTCGTTTCTCGTGGATCCTTCGATGACCAGCAAACGCTTTCGCTTCTGCTCCTTCGTTT
>NW_017144804.1:0-307 GCF_001652005.2 Ceratina calcarata
AGATGATTTAATAATATATTGTGCAAACAAGAATTTAAGCAGAATACAAATAAGATTACAGGATACGTACGATAAAATTAACAAGTATTATAGTAACTGGCTACTGGAGATCAACGCAAGGAAATGCGAAACTATACCTTTTATTAATAATCTCAGTTGGAAATCTAAAATCACAAAAAAGAACTGGAGAAGATTTGGACTGACAGATACAGAGGACAATACTACCATCGATATCCCACACAAAAGAAATGTTAAATACTTACAAGGGTAGTGCACGACCGTGGAAATCGCTTTTCAAATGACGATG
>NW_017144805.1:0-307 GCF_001652005.2 Ceratina calcarata
ACGTAACATCTCCCCCTTTAGAAGAAACGTCGTTTATTACGACGCTCTCTCAAGCGGGTTCAGAACGTTCGGTCCGGTTTACAGTGTACATGTCCCAATAACACACTTCACTCATGCATGCGACACGCACTCACGATAAAGAGTATAGATATATATGTAGATAGTTATGAATTATAATTAAAAATATGTAAAGGCGGATTATAGTATTGATGTACAAATTTTACGGGGGTGTCGGGGAGTACAAATTTTGAAAACGGACTTACGAGCAGGGCAGTGGAGGGCGAGGGGCGGTGGTTGTTGTCCTGTA
>NW_017144806.1:0-307 GCF_001652005.2 Ceratina calcarata
CAGTATTATTGTTAAACAATATTTATTGCCAAATTTTGTTAAATATGTTAAATTATGTTCTAATGGTAACCCTAGTATCATTAAATTCATTTAATTCTTGCCATTTTTTTTAACTTAGTGGCTCGTTCACGCCTCATTCAATTGGGTTGGCAATAAAGTAATCACATTTCCTTTATGTTCGTGCAAAGTCGGTCCGGAATCCTTTAAGTCTTTTTTACATAAAAGTTAAAAACTGCATGTAATGTACAAAATTTCATAGAATATTAAAACTATAATATACATCATTATTTTTTAATACAATATACAC
>NW_017144807.1:0-307 GCF_001652005.2 Ceratina calcarata
CCCATCAGCCTTCGAACATTCCCTAAAAAAATCAGCAAGGTATTAAGGAAAGAAAGCTATAAAATACCAATAATCATCGGCGAGGATTTCAACGCCCATAATATAAAATGGGGGAGTAAAAAGAACAACGCGAAGGGAAAAACACTCGAAAGATGGGCATGCACGAATAGGCTGTTCCTCGTAAACAGAGGAAACGCTCCAACGTGCATCAGACAACATGGCTCGTCAATAGTCGATATAACGTGGGCGAACGAGGAAGCAATGAAAATGATATGTGACTGGAAAGTTCAAGAAGGCACTGAAACGC
>NW_017144808.1:0-307 GCF_001652005.2 Ceratina calcarata
AAAAAAAAAAAAAAAAAAAAAAGAGGGATGGGGGTGGGGGATAGGAAGAACTGCGGTGTACGAAGGAAAATAGGCGGAGGAATGGAGATAAGCCGTCGCAGAACGAAACTTACGACTGTTTTCACAAAAGAAATTATAGTTCTAGCTGTGCTATATGCAAGGATTACGAGATATCTTTGTTGCCGTCGCAATTACACGCGGTGATCGCTCGCTTTTGTCTTCAAACCTCACTTTGCAGTGCTCTAATTTGAATAAAAATACTTAAGCAGTCATAATTCGTTTAATTACTTCAAACACGAATCAGTGT
>NW_017144809.1:0-307 GCF_001652005.2 Ceratina calcarata
AGGTAGAAAGAGGCTGTTGAAACGCATGCCGTTACCACTGCGATTCCTGACCTTAGTTAGGCACTTTGACGCTAACATCACCGATGCTGGTCTGAATACGTCACTCAGGCAGAAACCCGTTAAGCACCACCGCTAGCGGACCATCCTCAAGCTGAAGATCGGCATGCTGTGAAAGCAGTACCGCAAGTTCGCCCTCAACAGCACTGGCTATTAACTGCCGGGACGCGCGAAGAAGGCCGGCCATAGAGTAAATCAGTTGCTACGACTGGTTCAGGCAAGGCCCGTAAGGTAGCACTTGGCCATGGCC
>NW_017144810.1:0-307 GCF_001652005.2 Ceratina calcarata
GTTGTCCCTCCTGTCGCTCGGCCTCTGGTATGGCCGGTTTCGTCCTCTGCCGGTCCGTCGCCTGCTCGATTCGGCCGTGGAGGAGGACGGCCTTGGTGCTTCCGCAGGCACAATGTCCGGTGCCGTCGCCGGTGCCGTTGCCGATGCTTCTTTCAGCACTAATGAGCTTAATATTCCCGCCTTATTCCATTTTAGGATGTACCGTCCCTCCGCGACTTTACATCTAAAACGTCTTGATCCCAGAGGCACGTGCCCTGGGATTCGAAGGGTCGCGTTCGGAAGCGGTATCAGCACTTCCGTGGTTGCC
>NW_017144811.1:0-307 GCF_001652005.2 Ceratina calcarata
AGGTTTTGAAGATGGCAGTGGAAAGGTCTGTAAGCTTCGGAAAGCCCTATACGGACTCAAGCAAGCGGCCAGGTGTTGGAATAGGAAATTCATTAACTGTCTGGCTGAATTCAACCTGAAGGCGACCTCTGCAGACCCGTGTGTTTTTACATCTCATAACGATGGAGAAGAATTAATACTGGCCATATACATTGACTATGGTCATCAACGAGTGAAAAGAGGATAAAAGACCTCCTAAGTCATCTAGCGACTGTGCTGGAAATAACGACTGCACCTTTGAGTTTGTTTCTAGGCATGGAGATACAAC
>NW_017144812.1:0-307 GCF_001652005.2 Ceratina calcarata
TCTTTATTATTGGTTAAAGCCGTAATATAAATATATATTTTTCTGTTTATTGAGTGAAACACGTGTCGATTATTTTAGTAATCCCAACAGGTTATGGGCCCAGGGCCGACACGTGTTCTATAATAAACTTGCCGGAAAGTGCGTAAAAACATTGGGACAGTAGAAAATATATATTAAAAGAAAAACGTAAAACTGAAATTGAATCCTTAAAAATGAGTAATCTGCGTGAGGTGCATGAAGTGCTTGAAAACGTTGAAAAACTTCAGGATGCAGAGGGATATCCTTTGTGGAAGTTCCAGATAGAGAT
>NW_017144813.1:0-307 GCF_001652005.2 Ceratina calcarata
AGAGACGCTGTGTGATGCTTCATGCGCATGCGCTTTTTTCATATTCTGCAGTGCATGCGTACTTTATAAATGATATATTTATTGATGATGTATGAATGATGTATATAAAATGTAATTATTATGTATTTTGTACAGTTGTCGATAGAAACTTTCACATTAAATACAAGCATTCAGTACAAACTGTTCACTGTAAGCATTTTATTATTAATGTCATGCAGAACGCCTCATATGCGCATGCGCTTCTTTCAAAATGCGTACTTTGCAAAGTGAAATGGAATTAAAAACTGGTCATTGAAAGCATTATTTA
>NW_017144814.1:0-944 GCF_001652005.2 Ceratina calcarata
TATTACCATATATTACTCACTCGTCGCCATACTGTATAATATTATAACAAATGAATCACATACTGTTTATCAGAAATATTGCAGTCATTTTTTCGATTGAATCAGTTTTACTGTCCACAACTGTTCTTAATCATTAACTAATTATTAATGTACGTACATAGTTAATATACATATATTGATTACATATTTTAGCACTTTTGCAATTGTTAAGTTCTCCCATTAGATAAGAAAGAATTTCTATTTTGGTACACTCAGAGCCAAAGAGTCCTGGTACTAGAATTTCAGGATATCATTCATTTCACACTGATAACGATTCAGTCATGTTTGAAGAAAATATTCATGAAAATGTTGCAGGGAATCCGCAATTTACGAATACTGAAAACATAATAAATAATTATAATGACTTTTCTCTTGTTAAAGATGTTAATTTAAACCAGATGATTACAGACATAGATATGCTTCAGAAAGAGTATATAGAATTAAGTTCAATAGAAAATGGTTGTCAATTCTTGATTGAAAATACCAAAGAAATAAATCTTAATGAGAAGGAATGTATGAATGAAATAAATGAAGTGGAAGAGAGCAATGGGAATAAGAATATAGAACAATTTGGAACTAATGAGCAAATAAAACGTAATAAACAATCAACTTTGAAAAAGAATAAAAAGGACGAGTGGAAACCAAAAATAGTATCAACACGCTGCATAAATGATCTAAGTAAAGAAGTTTGGAAACCAATGTCGTTAACTCAAGGAGTAAAGAATGTCTTTACTAATAATAAATGCGTGTTGAAAATTCCACAATATATTCTTTCAGATCTAAAATTGTCGGTACGTATAAATAAATACTAGGCTGTGGAGTTTGTGCATTTATAGATAAACTGTGTCTGCAGAAATTATAAACAATGCATATAACATATCAATAAATTCGAAGGATTAAAATTA